>NC_069501.1:984557857-984685357 GCF_027579735.1 Bombina bombina
CTACACAAAAGAATGGCAGCTGTGCCAGATGTTCAAGCATTTGTTCAGGCTCTGGTTAGGATCAAGCCTGTTTACAGACCTTTGACTCCTCCCTGGAGTCTAAATCTAGTTCTTTCAGTTCTTCAAGGGGTTCCGTTTGAACCTTTACATTCCATAGATATTAAGTTACTATCTTGGAAAGTTTTGTTTTTGGTTGCAATTTCTTCTGCTAGAAGAGTTTCAGAGTTATCTGCTCTGCAGTGTTCTCCGCCCTATCTGGTGTTCCATGCAGATAAGGTGGTTTTGCGTACTAAGCCTGGTTTTCTTCCTAAGGTTGTTTCTAACAAAAATATTAACCAGGAGATAGTTGTACCTTCTTTATGTCCGAATCCAGTTTCAAAGAAGGAACGTTTGTTACACAATTTGGACGTAGTCCGTGCTCTAAAATTCTTTTTAGAGGCTACAAAAGATTTCAGACAAACATCTTCCTTGTTTGTTGTTTATTCTGGTAAAAGGAGAAGTCAAAAAGCGACTTCTACCTCTCTTTCCTTTTGGCTTAAAAGCATCATCCGATTGGCTTATGAGACTGCCGGACGGCAGCCTCCTGAAAGAATCACAGCTCACTCCACTAGGGCTGTGGCTTCCACATGGGCCTTCAAGAACGAGGCTTCTGTTGACCAGATATGTAAGGCAGCGACTTGTTCTTCACTGCACACTTTTGCCAAATTTTACAAATTTGATACTTTTGCTTCTTCGGAGGCTATTTTTGGGAGAAAGGTTTTGCAAGCTGTGGTGCCTTCCGTTTAGGTAACCTGATTTGCTCCCTCCCTTCATCCGTGTCCTAAAGCTTTGGTATTGGTTCCCACAAGTAAGGATGACGCCGTGGACCGGACACACCAATGTTGGAGAAAACAGAATTTATGCTTACCTGATAAATTACTTTCTCCAACGGTGTGTCCGGTCCACGGCCCGCCCTGGTTTTTTAATCAGGTCTGATGAATTATTTTCTCTAACTACAGTCACCACGGTACCATATGGTTTCTCCTATATATATTTCCTCCTGTCCGTCGGTCGAATGACTGGGGTGGGCGGAGCCTAGGAGGGACTATATGGCCAGCTTTGCTGGGACTCTTTGCCATTTCCTGTTGGGGAAGAGATATTCCCACAAGTAAGGATGACGCCGTGGACCGGACACACCGTTGGAGAAAGTAATTTATCAGGTAAGCATAAATTCTGTTTTTTGTGTATGAATCCTCAGCGTTATTATACAGTGCAGCATACGTGTTATGAGTCAATAGGTATTCTGCATTAATTATACAGTGCAGCATGTTTATTAGAGTATAGATGCATTGCGTTATCATATAGTACAGAGTGAGGGATGTATGCCTGTATGTATGTATGCCACTTTTGAGCCCTTTCCAGTGAAATACCTTAAAACATGCAATATCATATTTATTCATTATTAATGTGTAAATTTCGATGTTCTACAGGTGATGTAGCTAGTTCAAAGTTACATTGAGCATGCACAAGAGATGAGCGCATACAATCCTACCTACCCCAATAGATAGGTCTCATAGGGCTGCTAATATTTAATAAAATAACTTATTCAAATAATTATTTGACTGCATGTAAACTTTGCAATGGCTTGTAGAAAAATGTTGCCTTTCATGTCCCTTTAATATAAACAGCTGCTTATATACAGAGATCTATTAATAGCAAAAACAAGTAATGGCAATAAAAACATAATGCCAATATAATTCAGGGTACGGGAAATGCTTGTAGAGTAATCTTGCAGTTTTTTAAGAAAAAAATAAATGTTTAACATGTTTGGAAATTTTGTGAGACATTTCTGAGGGAATATACAAGGTATAAGCTTCAAGTGGGAATTATAGGAAGCGATACAATACAATACACGCTCTTGACAGCTTTAAAACAGAACTGATACTTGACAAGCAAAGCAATTCATAAAGTACCTGTATTTGAGGGGCCAAAATATCTCAATATTTACAGATCTCTGTCTGACTTCATGTTCAGGCACTTTAATAATAACTCACAGCTAGATTACAAGTTATGCACGCTATAGGAAAATTAACGAACGCAACAAAAGTTGCGGTATTTAACCCCCTATAGTGCAGCCATTACAAGTTTTCAAACAGCCGGCTTGTGCGTGTAATATGGCTGCATTGAGCTCCATACCGCACACAATTCAAGCGCTGTTTTGACATGCACATGCACACTTCCCCCAAAAACATCAATGGGGAGAGCGGGCTAAAAAAAGCCTAACACCTGCGATCGAGGAATGAAAAGGTCTGTAACGCAGCCCCATTGATGTCTATGGGGAAAATAACATAAAGCCAGCACATGAGCTTGTGTCCGCTACATACCGACCCACCTATGAACTTTGTGTAAACAGTGTATTTGCTGTTTGATAAACAGGACTGATTACCATACTACTAACTAGCTGCTTTAAGACCGCCATCCTAACTGTACTCAAAGGCTTAAGAAGCTTCACTAACATAACGCAACTATTAGCGTACAGGACAAACTTACAGTGAATACTCTTGCTACCTACATTTGTTACTTGAAATTATTCTTAGGTGTCTTGGCAAACACCTCAGCAAGATTATTTTTTGCAACTATATATATAGACATGGACAGCAGTAACCCTAACTTTTTCTCACTTATGCCGGCATCTGACAGAAATGCTAACACTGTGGACTGTGAACTAATCTTTTCTAACGACAAAGGCATTTTAACCCTTGGCAACCTGTTTGACTGCATGGAGAATTTGCTATTGAAAGAAACAAGGCTGCAATGGGATCTCTGGACTTTAGAAAAGTACATTCAAATGAAAATGATACCCAGAGGACTGAGAGTCTATAAATTTCCCACTTTCGAAGTGGATGTGAATGATACTGACTTTGTGGACACTTGGAATGAAATCCTCTCAGAATGTGCATCCAGATTAATGTTGTTGCTTGTCAATTACAAGAAAAATCAGTTATTGCATGTTAGAAAAGAAATTGATGTTTTACAGTTAGAAATGAACAAAAGAATGGATGATGTGAATTTTCTCAAATATGATGATTTACTTAGGCAGACATTAGCCACTAACAAGCGAGCAGTAATGGAAAACAAACATTCCAAGTATCTTAGGGATAAGGAAGACTATGACACAAAAACTGTTTATATTTGGAATAAAAAACAAAGGGCCAGTTTCAGACAGAGATCCAATTATTCTAGTAAGGGTAGAAACAACAACAAAAATAAGAATAAAAACAAAAATACACAATCTAACAAATTAGGAAAAACAGTGTCATTTTCAGACAGTGAACCTGATTATTCCTCTGAAGATAGATCCTCTGGTAGTGAGGGACAACATGACTCCATTGTAGGAATACTCAAAAATGTTAACACTGTGCAAGCCTCAGAACCATTAGTAGTTAGACCAAAAGAACAACGACAAAATCCTAACAAGAATAGTAATAAAAAACAGAGTCCTACAGCTACTAATATGCAAGGGTCACACTCTTCTGATATAGAACAGGTTTTTCCCAGGGATCCAGCACTATCAGCAGTTCCAGGGCCACAACACAAGTCAAAGGACAGGTATCAATTGAGAGGACAGAAGGCCACCAGCAAATACAAATAGGGAATGTAATTAACCTTTCTAAGAAAATATTGAGTAAAGAACAAATAAAAGTATTGAGTCTGGGTTTAACTTTTGCCCCCACTGAGGAATTTGATATCTTTCAAACGATGATAGATGTAAATAAATTAGTGAGAAACATCACTTTAAAAAAACATTTTTCTGGACAGGATAATACATGCCAAGACATTCCTGTTACAAACATCAATATCAGTGACAGTTCAAACAGACTTAGTTTCTTAGAAACATGTGATGTAACAGCTCTAGATGAACTAAGAATGGAGACAACTAATGATGAAGGTAACATCACAAGGGGAATACATATGAAATCTAAATCCAAATTTTATCCCATTCAATCAAGGGGGGACATAATTGAAACCTTTCATTCAAGAATAGAAAGAGATCTCATTAATTTGAAAACTAATAACAGTGCACCCAAACACAATATCTCTCTTAAAGAGAGAATGGCTATAAAGACACTGCAACAAGATGGTAATATAATCATCAAAAATGCAGATAAGGGTGGCACAGTGGTGGTAATGGATAAATCTATGTATATAGATGAGGCAATGAGACAATTGAACAACAGGGCCAATTATTCTGTTCTACGAAAGGATCCCACTAAACAATTTGCAGAGGAACTTGGTCACCTATTGGACGATGGTGTAGAGCTGGGGTGTATTGATAATGAGACAGCATTATGTCTGTATGTAGAACATCCTAAAATACCCCAGTTCCACCACCTTCCAAAGGTGCACAAATCTTTGGACAACTTACAGGGACGTCCAATAGTAAGTGGAATTGGGTCAATTTTTGAAAATCTCTCAAAATGGCTAGATTCTATCTTAAATCCACTAGTAAAGACTCTACCCTCCTACATCAGGGATACCAAATCTGTATTGAATATAATGAAAGATACAAAATGGAGTAAGAACTATTGTTGGGTCACTGTGGATGCAGTGGTGTTATACTCCTCGATACCCCATGATGATGGTATAAGAGCAATAGAATTTTTCTTGAAATATAACACAGAATTCTCATTGGATTTTCAGAAATATATCATCAGAGTTACACGGTTTTTACTTTCTCATAACTTTTTCCAGTTTCAGGATATTTTCTATCTCCAAAGATGTGGAACTGCTATGGGGGCAAAATTTGCCCCCTCATATGCCAACCTATTTTTAGGTTGGTGGGAGCAGTTCCACATCTTTGGAGATGGAAATGAATACAAAAAAGACATCCTCTTGTATGTAAGATACATTGATGACCTCCTCTTTATATGGAAAGGGGAGGCAGGGGATGTGGTAAAATTTGTCAATAGATTGAATGAGAATCAAATAGGTTTAAAATTTACTTTTGAAACTAGACTTGATGAAATTAACTATCTAGATGTGACTCTTAAAGGCACTCATGATAAACAGGTTGTTACTAAGATCTACAGAAAAGCAATAACAGGCAACTCATTGCTTCATGGGAAAAGTTGTCACCCGAAGCATACAGCTCATGCAGTAGCTAAAGGTGAATTCATTCGCCTGAAGAGGAATTGTACTCTTGAAAGTGATTTCTCACAGGAAGCAATTGCTTTGGAAAACAGACTCAAAGAGAGGGGGTATTCCAATATGGTAATCAGAAAAGCGAAAAAAGAAGTAGACAAAATAAATAGGTCATCCCTACTAACTGAAAAAGGCACAGGCAAAGAAATGTTTAAGGGGGTCAACTTTACCACCAATTACAGCAATCAATATCCTGAGATTGTAAATATTATTAAGAAACACTTTCATATTTTGGAAGCTGATGAAAAACTGGTGGAAGTTGTTAAAACAGGTGTTAGATGCAGCTCCAAAAAATGTCCAACATTGGGATCACTGCTGTCCCCAACAATGCTAAAAACTGAGCATGCCAGATCTTCTTCATGGTTAACTAATAATGGTATGTACCCCTGTGGGCATAATAAATGTAAACCATGTGAACATCTGACTAGAACAAAAACTTTCTCCTCCAATGTGACAGGAGAAACTTTTAAGATAAAGTCATGTATGAACTGTATGTCTACAGAGGTTGTATATCTACTATATTGCATAGAATGTGGAATGCAATATATAGGTCTCACCTCTAGAGACATAAAATCCCGAATAAGGGAACATCTATCAACTATCACAAGAGGAAAGTCTAGCACTCCATTGGTATGACACAAGGGATCTATACACACCTTGCGATGGTGTGCGATAGAAAAAGTAAAACTTCCCAAAAGAGGAGGTAATATTGAGAAATTGTTGGCTAAAAGAGAAGCATTTTGGATGTTCAGACTCAGAACACGACATCCAGAGGGTCTGAACTCCAAATACGACTTGATAAACTACTGGGAATAATTTGGTATCTGTGTCAATTATTTCTATAGTCTGAACAAGAAAGGAGACAGTATTCCATTCCTTTGAGGTCCTTGTTACTTATATGTATACAATAATTTTTCTCTAGTCAAACAAAGTGATAACATAGAATCACCCCTTTCCCATCATACCTAGACATTTTCTGAGAATTATAACATCCTAATCTGTTCTATATTTTTCTAACAACAATTTCCCATAAACATTAAAACAAAGAAATCTAATAGCTAACAATGTTACATTGTATCTATCCTTACTAATCGAGTATTTTGTATATTGTATCAAGCAACCAATTACTATATATATTGGTTGCTACACTCCAACAAGGATTAAGAGTAACTAGGGAATATGTTATAGAGAGTAATACTAAGTTACCCACTTAAATAGCAACATGGCTTAACGGAGGGTAATAGGACACATAGTGTATTTAGAAAACATCATTCACTTATATCCACAATGTATCTTTCATATTGAGTTTTGTTTTGTTATTTGTCAGCACATATGCCCTGTGAATAGGGATTATTGTGTACATATGTTTTCGCAATCAATGACTGTGCTGAACACTAACAACAAAAATCCCAGCCTGGCATTGGCTAATTAGTTAGAGGTGGAGTTTGGATAACCAATAACATTTTAGGCAGTACTTTTTAAACCGAAGTGTATCACAAAATGACAGGCTATGACTACGGCTATATGCTGAAACGCGTAAGCCAATTTTTCTACACTTGATCTAACTAATTACAGGGTACTGCTGTCCTGTAACGTTTTTAACTTTATGGAATAAAGAATTTTGTTTTATTTAACGGCGTTGGTGCTCTCTTGTTCTTTGAAAATAACATAAACCCAGAGTCTAAACAACCCTAATCTGCCCCCCCCACCGACATCGCTGGCACCTACATAATGTTCTTAACCCCTAATCTGCCGCTCCCGATATTGCCGCCACCTAAATAAAACTATTAACCCCTAATCTGCCGCTCCCGATGTCACCGCCACTTTACTATAAAGTTATTAACCCCTATTCCGCCGCACCCCAACATCGCCGCCACTATACTAAAGTTATTAACCTCTATTCCGCCGCTCCCTGACATCGCCGTCACTAAAAAAGGTATTAACCCCTAAACCTCTGGCCTCCCACATCACTACCACTAAATAAACCTATTAACCCCTAAACCGCCAGCCCCCCACATCGCAACAACCTAAATTAAACTATATATTAACCCCTAAACCTAACCCTAACGTAACTCTTAACCTAACCCTTAAAATAGAGCTAATAGTTATATTGTAGCTAGCTTAGGATTTATCTTTATTTCACAGGTAAGTTTGTATTTATTTTAACTAGGTAGTGTCACGCCACGCCGTTCTAGCAGTTGCTAGGGGCGAGGCTTCTCCTTCCCTGCTCGTTGCCAGGGGCAGTGTCGGCTCCGGATGTGTGCGGTGCTGACGTCATCACACGCGCTCCGGATGCCGGTCGGAGCTCAGTGGTGCGAATCTGCGCCTATTTGAATGTTCCGATAACGATCTGTCACTGCCCAAGTATAGGTGATACTTTGTGTGCTCCTGGGTGTGACAGATCATTCTTTCTTGTGCCTAAATATTGTTGCTGAACCTGCCTGTCTGACTACTCTAACTGCCTTAACCCTTACACTGCTGGATTGATCATTGTTGCTGAACCTGCCTGTCTTGACTACTCTACCTGCCTTAACCCTTAAAGTGTTGGACTGCTTTACTGTTTCCAGACCCTGCCTGCCTGACCATTCTAGTGGTTCATCCTTGGACTGCTCTGCTGTTGCCGCTGGGGCTACAGGTAGACTAGTTAGTAAATAGTTATTAACTATTTACTAACTACCTAGCTAAAATAAATATAAACTTACCTGTCAAATAAAACCTAAGATGCCTAACATTACAAAAAATAAAAAACCTACCATTACAAAAAAATAACAAACAAAATTATACAAAACAATAACAATTATTCCTATTCTAATACCCTGATTTGAACAGCAATAGGGTTTCAGCAGCTCTAATTCCTATTGGCTGGCTCAAATTTTTCAGCCAATAGGAATGCAAGGGACGCCATCTTGAATCACATACCTTGCATTGAAGATTCGGTGTACGGCAGCGACCATATGAAGAGGATGCTCCGCGCCAGATGCCGTCTGGATGAAGACTTCTTGCCGCCTGGATGAAGATAGTTCAAGCGGGACATCAAAAACTGTAAGTGGATCTTGGGTTTTTTTAAGGTTTTTTTGGGTGGGTTTTTTTTTTAGTTTAGGGTTTGGGCTTGTAAAAGAGCTAAATGCCCTGTTAAGGGCAATGCCCATACAAATGCCCTTTTCAGGGCAATGGGTAGCTTAGGTTTTTTTCTAGAGTTAGGTTTTTTGGGGGGGGGGGTTGGTTGGGTGGTGGGTTTTACTGTTGGGGGGTCTTTGTAATTTTTTTTACAGGTAAAAGAGCTGCTTAACTTAAGGCAATGCCCCACAAAAGGCCCTTTTAAGGGCTATTGGTAGTTTATTGAAGGGTATTTTTTTTTATTTTGGGTTGGGCTTTTTTATTTTGATAGGGCTATTAGATTAGGTGTAATTCATTTTTATTTTGGATAATTTTGTTTGTTAATTTTCGTAATTTAGTGTTTGTTATTTTTTATAATTTAGTCTTTTATTTTTTGTAATTAGATACTTTGTAATTTTTAGAGTAGTGTCAGGATTTTTTTTAATGTGTAGTTTAGTTTTATTTTAATTGGTAGTTAGTTTAATTTTAGTTTAATAATTATATGAGTTTAATTGTTAGTTTAAACTTAGTTCTTTTAATTTTGGTTTAGGGGTTAATAGTTTAAGTATATTTCCTTGTGGGGGGCTTGCAGTTTAGGGGTTAATAGGTTTATTATAGTGGCGGCGGTGTAGGGCTTAATAACTTAAGTTTAGTGGGGGCGATATGGGCGGTGGGCAGATTAGGGGTTAATAATATTTAAATAGTGTTTGCGATGCGGGAGGACGCCGGTTTAGGGGTTAATAAGTTTATGATAGTGGTGACGATGTCAGGAAGCGGGCGGAATAGGGGTTAATAATTATTTTTAGTGGCGGCGATGTCGGGAGCGGCAGATTAGGGGTTAATAAATTTAATATAGTGTTTGCGATGCGGGAGGGCATCGGTTTAGGGGTTAATAGGTAGTTTATGGGTGTTAAGTATACTTTGTGACAGTTTGTATATGAGTTTTATGTTACAGTTTTTTAGCGTAAAACTCATAACTACTGCTTTTAGATTGCGGAACGGATCTTGTTGGTATAGGCTGCAACGCAAGCTTTTTAGCCTCACCGCAAAACTTGTAATGGCAGCGCTATGGAAGTCCCATGAAAAAACGTAATTTTTCCGTGTGCGGGACTGACGTTCCGTTACAGGCTAAAAGGCTTGCGGTATAGCTATACCGACAAGACTTGTAAGGGCTGCGGTGCTGTTTTAACGCTGAAATCACCATTTTTTCAGCGTTAAAACACGAACACACAACTTGTAATCTAGCTGTCAGTCAGAAGACTGTGTTTATAGCCCTTGAAGGGACATGGAAATCAACATTAGACTTTAATAATTCAGATATTGAAAATGCTTCTCCCAGACTGGGAACTTTTTTATGCTGCTGACTTTGCAACTACACACATTGTTACAGGATTCAGATATAACATGCAATTTTAAGAGACTTTTCAGTATACATCTATTTTGTTCCCTTGGTATCCTGTGTTAAAAAGCATACATTTGTAGGCTTAGGAGCAGCAATGCACTACTGGGACTTAGCTGCTGATTGGTGCCTGCACTCACATACTGTATGGCCTCTAGTTATCAAGGTCTGTCGGACCTGATCCGACAGTGCGGATCAGGTCCGACAGACCTCGCTGAATACCGTGAGCAATACGATCGCCGAATTCAGCATTGCACCAGCAGCTCACAAGAGCTGCTGGTGCAACGCCGCCCCCTGCAGACTCACAGCCAATAGGCCGCCAGCAGGGGGGTGTCAATCAACCCGATCGTACTCGATCGGGTTGATTTCCCGGCGATGTCTGTCCGCCTGCTCAGAGCAGGCGGACAGGTTATGGAGCAGCGTTTTTTGTGACCGCTGCTTCATAACTGCTGTTTCTGGCGAGCCCAACACGGGGCATCAAGCTCCATTCGGAGCTTGATACATATGCCCCTATATATTCATTTTATCATTGGCTCGCCTGATGTGCTCAGCTAGCTCCCAGTAGTGAATTTCTGCTCATTCGACAAAGGATATCAAGTGAATAAAATTGTATTCTCTATCGGAATGGAAGGGGACACCTCTGAAGTATGTTGACAAAGTCAGAGTTTAAATGTGCTTGACAATTTTAAGCTGGTATTCTCCATTAGTCAGCTTACATGAAAGCAACTTGTGTAATCATGTGTTACATTTTTTAAATAGAAAAATAAGGTACCTAAAAATATTTGAGTTAAACTATCTGGTAATAGTAATTTGGGAACATATTTTTCTCTGTGCAGGCCAGAAGCTCCAGGACTTCATCAGGCCAGTGAAGAATTTTCTCTTGGGTGGGAAACAGTTCTTGTTAGCTCCTTACAGATAATTCTGGCTCACGTTGATGGCCGGGGATCAAAGAACCGTGGACTGCAGTTGTTTCATGAAACTGATCAGCGTCTTGGTTCTACTGAGGTCAAAGACCACATGTCTCTAGTGAAGTAGGTATAACATCTGTTTATAAAAGAATTCAGTGTATGTGTGATTTGGTGTTTTATATAGCAACAACAAATGCTAAGAAGAAGATTTAATGTTATAGTTGCAACCTTGCAGCTTTGTTCTCCAAACTGAGCCTCATCTGGGTTGTCTAAAATAATGGGTTGGGTGTTCACACAGCAGGACTTTATTTCTTTGTTTATATTACCCTTCCCTGTCCAGAATTTTATTTTGCAGCAAGCTGCTTGTCCCTCATGTGTGTGTTTTTAAATATTTTTAAAGGATAACAGTGCAATAATCAAACGTCTAATAACTGAGATAGTAGGATTCAGTGAAACCACAATATCTATGCCTTTGTTGTAATACTATAGCAATCTTTACTTAAAGGCACACTAAGCCCAATTTTTTTTATTTCATAATTCGGATAGAGCAAGCAATTTTAAGCAACTTTCTAATTTACTCCTATTATCATAGATTTTTCTTCGTTCTCTTGGGGGTCAATTTATTAAGGTGCAGACGGACATGATACGCTGTATCGCATCATGTCCGCCCCACATCGATAAATGCAGACAGCATACGCTGTCGGCATTTATCATTGCACCAGCAGTTCTAGTGAACTGCTAGTGCAATGCCGCCCCCTGCAGATTCGCGGCCAATTGGCCGCTAGCAGGGGGTGTCAATCAACCCGATCGTATCCGATCGGGCTGATTGCTGTCTGCCACGTCAGAGGTGGTGGGCGAGTTAAGGAGCAGCGGTCTTTGGACCTGAAGCGGAGTGGGTCAGAAGCAGCATAGCTACTTCATAAATCGACCCCACGGTATCTTTATTTGAAAAGCAGGAATGAAAGCTTAGGAGCCGGCCCATTTTAGGTTCAGCACCTGGGTAGTGCTTGCTTATTGGTGGTTAAATGTAGCCCCCAATCAGCAAGCCCTATCCAGGGTGCTGAACCAAAAATGGCCCGGCTCCTAAGTTTTCATTCCTGCTTTTTCAAATAAAGATACCAAAAGAACAAAGAAAAATTGATAATAGGAGTAAATGATAAAGTTGCTTAAAATTGCATGCTCTATCTGAATCATAAAAGAAAAAAAATTGGGTTTAGTATCCCTTTAAAGAAGAAATGTCTGTCCTCCACAAAGAGAATGTAGAAGACATAAACTTGGGGGAAATTCTGTAAATTTAAATCAAAGCAAAAACACGTACAGTGAGGGGAAAAAATATTTGATCCCCACTGTACGTTTGCCCACTGACAAAGAAATGATCAGTCTATAATTTTAATGGTAGGTTTATTTGAACAGTGAGAGACAGAATAACAACAACAAAAATCCAGAAAAAAGCATTTGAAAAAAGTTATAAATTGATTTGCATTTTAATGAGTGAAATAAGTATTTGATCCCCTATCAATTAGCAAGATTTCTGGCTCCCAGGTGTCTTTTATACCTTTTATACAGGTAACGAGCTGAGATTAGGAGCACTCTCTTAAAGGGAGTGCTCCTAATCTCAGCTTGTTACCTGTATAAAAGACGCCTGTCCACAAAAGCAATCAATCAATCAGATTCCAAACTCTCCACCATGGCCAAGACCAAAGAGCTGTCCAAGGATGTCAGGGACAAGATTGTAGACCTACAAAAGGCTGGAAAGGGTTACAATACAATCGCCAAGCAGCTTGGTAAGAAGGTGACAACATGGACGATGGACAGGGCCATGTACCGTCAAATCTTGGGTGAGAACCTCCTTCCCTCAGCCAGGGCATTGAAAATGGATCGTGAATGGGTATTCCAGTATGACAATGACCCAAAACACACGACCAAGGCAACAAAGGAGTGGCTCAAGAAGAAGCACATTAAGGTCCTGGAGTGGCCTAGCCAGTTTCCAGACCTTAATCCCATAGAAAATTTGTGGAGGGAGCTGAAGGTTCAAGTTGCCAAATGTCAGCCTCGAACCCTTAATGACTTGGAGAGGATCTGCAAAGAGGAGTGGGACAAAATCACTCCTGAGATGTGTGCAAACCTGGTGGCCAACTACAAGAAACGTCTGACCTCTGTGATTGCCAACAACGGTTTTGCCATAAAGTACAGTCATGTTTTGCAAAGGGGTCAAATACTTATTTTTCTCATTAAAATGCAAATCAATTTATACCTTTTTTTAAATGCGTTTTTTCTGGATGTTTTCTTGTTATTCTGTCTCTCACTGTTCAAATAAACCAACCATTAAAACTATAGACTGATCATTTCTTTGTCAGTGTGCAAATGTACAAAATCAGCAGGGGATCAAATATTTTTTCCCTCACTGTATATGTGACTTTTTCACATTTCATGTTTGTTTATTCACAAATATATATTTCCTTTTCATTATTAGTATTACTAAAATGTGTTCACTGGCTGTGGAAATGAAGAGAAAACTACAATAATGAGATAATGACAAAGACTGGTCTATATCTGTCTATAATCCTTTCTAAATATATTTGCATTCATTTATTTTTCAGGCATCTCCAGCAATTGCCATTTGTGGACAAAAGCCGAGTTGGAGTATTTGGGAAGGTGAGAAGTTGACTTAAGTTCCATTGTAGGGAATGGACATATCCAACGTTCTTGGGTTTAAAACATTTTCAGTTATGCAAGTAAGCAATTAAAGGGACATAAAAACCCCAAAATGTTATTTCATGATTCAGATACAGCATATCATTTTAAACTTTCCAATTTACTTCTAATTAAATTTTCTTTGTATTCTTGTTATACAGAGATGTAAGCTCATGAGCGTGCACGTAGTCTGTAGTACTATATAGCAGCAGTTTTACAACAATGTTATACATTAGCAAGAGCACAGGATGACAGCACTATTTCCTGTCATGTAGTGCTTCAGGCATGTGCACGCTACCTACCTAGGTATCTCTACAACAAAGAATAACATAAGCAAATTTGATAAAAGAAGTAAAATGGGAACTTTTCTAAAATTGTATTCTCTATTTGAATAATGAAAGAAAATTGTTGGGGTTCATGTCCCTTTAAGTAGAGAAACATTTTTGATGTGTTTTTTTTATTATCTTGTTAACAAAAAATATTGTATTTGAACTGAGTAGTGTCATTAGTCACAATTTTTACAGCTGAAGTAGTGATCTGCATCCTTCACTAACAGCACAGTGAGGGGAATAACTACAGCAGAGCTTTCCAAACGTTTCATGTTGGTGACACACTTTTTAGACCTACATCCTTTTGTGACACAGTAATTCAGTTGTACTAGCAAACAGGCGGTTAAACTAACTTGTTTTAAGAGATACGGACACATACATAAATTATATAATAACAAAATGTATTTACATGTAACTGTATGTAAGTATGTGCAAGAATTACATCACCAATAGCTACTTACTATTTTAATGGGATGTATGAGGTTGATGGGACGAACACAGTTTCTGAATATTTGGTGGCATATTAGCTAAAGACACTCACATTTCATCATCAAGCCTTTTTAAGCTTCCACTTCCTATCCATATATCAAGAGCAGGAGCAGCAATGCACTACTGGGAGCTAGCTGCAAAAAAAAACCCCCTGACTTCAGCTCTGCGAGTCCGACTGACTACTGCCCGCGCTGCATACACACTGCTGTCCCACTCACTGACTACACATGCAGTCACGAGCCAATTGAGATGACACGTGCAGTCAGGAGCCAATGTGCCGCCAATGGGAATAGTTTCAGTTCCCACTGAGCTGCGCTAATAGGTTAAGATGATCTTTGACCCACTAGGTATCATTCATGTGTCAACCATGTGATATGCGTAGCAGGCAGGCGGAAAAGTCTGAAACCCCCCAAAAATAATATGTAAATTAAAAGAAATTAGTGCTGAAGCAGGGACACACCTACACACTGCCGCCGACACACTAACGTGTCACAACACACAGTTTGGAAAGCACTGAACTACAGGGACACCTGCTGGAACAGCCAAGTACTGCAGTATTACAATATCTAAATTCTATCCTATTCCTACTAATCCTATATTATAAAAGGCCAAGTGTTTGTCTGAAGCCGACATGCGCAGTAGAGACAAACACTTGGCCTTGAGATAGGGAGCGCGAGGTACACAAACAGCTGTGAGGTCTGGGGAGCGCGAGGTAAGCTACTCAACAGCTGTGAGGTCTGCTGCGTGAGAAGCGGCCACGCGCTCCCCAGACCTCACAGCTATTTGTGGGCGACGGGAGCGTTGCGATGGGGGCGTGACCGGGCGTCGCGAGGGGCGTGACCGGATGTTGTGAGGGGCGTGACCGGGCGTCGCGAGGGGCGTGGCCGGACGGGTGTCGCCGCGATGGGGCGTGGCCGGGCGGGGGCCCGCGATATGAAGACAGAGCCAGAGAGGGAGCAGGAGAGGGGGGGAGAAGGGCCAAAGAGGGGGGGAGAGAGCCAAAGGGGGGGGAGAGAGCCAAGGGGGAGAGCCAAAGAGAAGGGGGGGAGCCAAAGAGAAGGGGGGGAGCCAAAGAGAAAGGGGGGGAGCCAAAGAGAAGGGGGGGGAGCCAAAGAGAAGGGGGGGCCAAAGAGAAGGGGGGGGAGCCAAAGAGAAGGGGGGGAGCCAAAGAGAAGGGGGGCAAAGAGAAGGGGGGGCAAAGAGAAGGGGGGGAGCCAAGGAGAAGGGGGGGGGGGCAAAGAGAAGGGGGGGAGCCAAGGAGAAGGGGGGGGAGTCAAAGAGAAGGGGGGAGCCAAAGAGAAGGGGGGGAGCCAAAGAGAAGGGGGGGAGCCAAAGAGAAGGGGGGAGCCAAAGAGAAGGGGGGGAGCCAAAGAGAAGGGGGGGGAGCCAAAGAGAAGGGGGGAGAGCCAAAGAGAAAGGGGGGGGAGCCAAAGAGAAGGGGGGGAGCCAAAGAGAAGGGGGGGAGCCAAAGAGAAGGGGGGGAGCCAAAGAGAAGGGGGGAGCCAAAGAGAAGGGGGGGAGAGCCAAAGAGAAGGGGGGGAGAGCCAAAGAGAAGGGGGAGGAGAGCCAAAGAGAAGGGGGGGAGAGCCAAAGAGGGGGGAGAGAGAGAGCCAAAGAGGAAAAAGAGCCAAAAAGGAGAGAGAGCCAAAGAGGGGGGAGAGAGAGCCAAAGAGGGGGGAGAGAGAGCCAAAGAGGGGGGGAGCCAAAGAGAAGGGGGGGAGCCAAAGAGAAGGGGGGGAGCCAAAGAGAAGGGGGGGAGCCAAAGAGAAGGGGGGGAGCCAAAGAGAAGGGGGGGAGCCAAATAGAAGGGGGGGAGCCAAAGAGAAGAGGGGGGGAGCCAAAGAGAAGGGGGGAGAGCCAAAGAGAAGGGGGGGAGCCAAAGAGAAGGGGGGGAGCCAAAGAGAAGGGGGGGAGCCAAAGAGAAGGGGGGGAGCCAAAGAGAA
This sequence comes from Bombina bombina, assembly GCF_027579735.1. Taxonomy (NCBI): domain Eukaryota; kingdom Metazoa; phylum Chordata; class Amphibia; order Anura; family Bombinatoridae; genus Bombina; species Bombina bombina. Next base: position 984,573,897 of record NC_069501.1, read on the forward strand.
GGGGGGGAGCCAAAGAGAAGGGGGGGAGCCAAAGAGAAGGGGGGGAGCCAAAGAGAAGGGGGGGAGCCAAAGAGAAGAGGGGGGAGCCAAAGAGAAGGGGGGGAGAGCCAAAGAGAAGGGGGGGAGAGCCAAAGAGAAGGGGGGGAGAGCCAAAGAGAAGGGGGAGAGCCAAAGAGAAGGGGGGGAGCCAAAGAGAAGGGGGGGGAGCCAAAGAGAAGGGGGGGAGCCAAAGAGAAGGGGGGGAGCCAAAGAGAAGGGGGGAGCCAAAGAGAAGGGGGGGAGCCAAAGAGAAGGGGGGGAGCCAAAGAGAAGGGGGGGAGAGCCAAAGAGAAGGGGGGGAGAGCCAAAGAGAAGGGGGGGAGAGCCAAAGAGAAGGGGGGGAGAGCCAAAGAGAAGGGGGGGAGAGCCAAAGAGAAAGGGGGGGAGAGCCAAAGAGAAGGGGGGGGGGAGAGCCAAAGAGAAGGGGGGGGAGAGCCAAAGAGGGGGGAGAGAGAGAGCCAAAGAGGAAAAAGAGCCAAAAAGGAGAGAGAGCCAAAGAGGGGGGAGAGAGAGCCAAAGAGGGGGGAGAGAGAGCCAAAGAGGGGGGAGAGAGAGCCAAAGAGGGGGGGAGAGAGAGCCAAAGAGGGGGGGGAGAGCCAAAGAGGGGGGGGGGAGAGCCAAAGAGGGGGGGAGAGAGCCAAAGGGGGGGGAGAGCCAAAGAGGGGGGAGAGAGAAAGCCAAAGAGGAGAGAGAGCAAAAGAGGGGAGAGAGCCAAAGAGGGGGGGGAGAGCCAAAGAGGGGGGGGAGAGCCAAAGAGGGGGGAGGAGAGCCAAAGAGGGGGGTAGAGAGCCAAAGAGGGGGGAGAGAACAAAAGAGGGGGGAGAGAGAGCAAAAGAAAGGAGGGAGAGAGCCAAAGAGGGGAGAGAGAGAGCAAAGGAGAGGGGGGAGAGAAAGCAAAAGAGAGGGGGGAAGAGAGAGCAAAAGAGAGGGGGGAGAGTGCAAGGGGTGGGACCGCTGTACTGCAAAAAATGGCCCGTGTACACGGGCTTTAGTACTAGTCCTTTATATATAAGGAATATAGCTTCTGCATCATCAGGAAATAAATTCAAATATAAAAAATACAAACAACTGGTTAATTGTGTAAATCACATGATTAAAAGTCCTTCCTTCAAACAAGAGAAACAAATCTATAAATGTTATAGGGTCTGCAATAAGCAGCAAGACATACAAACATATGGTCTTCTTGCACCAATACTGTGTAGTAAGCCAAAGTTTAAACCATGTGGTCTCATTTAAAGGTGAAAGCTCATTTACTACTTGCTGGGGAACTCTGATGTAAGCATTTGGCAAAAACAGCCAAGTTATGTAAGCGATTCTTTATATGTACACAAAGCAAACATAATAATACATAAGTGAAGTATAAAAAGAGCCATTTCACGTATTTATAAACATATTTTTATCACAAATCTGATTGACAAAATAGAAACTATCAAGAATAAATTATTATATTTTATACATATATATATATATATATATATATATATATATATATATATATATACAGTATATATAGATATAAATATATATATATATATGTTATTTTACTACACATAGCTAAACATTTTATATTGTCCCTGTAAGTTCCTTAAATAAAAGACGTTAAGTGTGGGCAATGAAGAAATGCCCTACTCTGCCACCACAATTACTCACTTTGAGCCAGAGTCTCTAAAGCTCCCTGGTCTGGTGAGATTATCTATGAAGTATTTTCAAAGAATTTTAGAAGGGCAAATGTTTGCTTAAGAGCTGTTTGTCTCATTATGTGGAGTTCTGGCTGTAAAGAGAAGGCACATACACTACAATATCATTTTTTTATATTAAAGAGACGGTCAACACCATAATTTTTGTTGTTTAAAAACATACGGCTAGATTTGGAGTTTTGTCGGTAACGACCCGAAAAACTAACGCCGGCTTTTTTCTGGCAGCACCATAAAAATAACTCTGGTATTGAGAGTCCACATAAAGGCTGCGTTAGGCTCCAAAAAAGGAGCTTCAACTCTCGATACCAGAGTTGCTTACGCAATCGGCCAGCCTCAAAAACGTGCTTGTGCACGATTCTCCCATAGGAAACAATGGGGCTGTTTGAGCTGAAAAAAAACCTAACACCTGCAAAAAAGCCGCGTTCAGCTCCTAACGCAGCTCCATTGTTTGCTATGCGGAAACACTTCCTACGTCTGCACCTAACACCCTAACATGTACCCCGAGTCTAAACACCCCTAGCCTTACACTTATTAACCCCTAATCTGCCGCCCCCGCTATCGCTGACCCCTGCATATTATTATTAACCCCTAATCTGCCGCTCCGTAAACTGCCGCTACTTACATTATCCCTATGTACCCCTAATCTGCTGCCCCTAACATCGCCGACCCCTATATTATATTTATTAACCCCTAATCTTCCCCCCACAACGTCGCCTCCACCTGCCTACACTTATTAACCCCTAATCTGCCGACCGGACCTGAGCGCTACTATAATAAAGTTATTAACCCCTAATCCGCCTCACTAACCCTATAATAAATAGTATTAACCCCTAATCTGCCCTCCCTAACATCGCCGACACCTAACTTCAATTATTAACCCCTAATCTGCCGACTGGAGCTCACCGCTATTCTAATAAATGTATTAACCCCTAAAGCTAAGTCTAACCCTAATACTAACACCCCCCTAAATTAAATATAATTTACATCTAACGAAATTAATTAACTCTTATTAAATAAATTATTCCTATTTAAAGATAAATACTTACCTGTAAAATAAATCCTAATATAGCTACAATATAAATTATAATTATATTATAGCTATTTTAGGATTCATATTTATTTTACAGGTAACTTCGTATTTATTTTAACCAGGTACAATAGCTATTAAATAGTTAAGAACTATTTAATAGCTACCTAGTTAAAATAATTACAAAATTACCTGTAAAATAAATCCTAACCTAAGTTCAGCCAATCAGATTGAGCTTGCATTCTATTGGCTGTTCCGATCAGCCAATAGAATGCGAGCTCAATCTGATTGGCTGATTGGATCAGCCAATCGGATTGAACTTGATTCTGATTGGCTGATTCCATCAGCCAATCAGAATATTCCTACCTTAATTCCGATTGGCTGATAGAATCCTATCAGCCAATTGGAATTCGAGGGACGCCATCTTGGATGACGTCCCTTAAAGGAACCGTCATTCGGCTAGTAGGCGTCGGGAGAAGAGGATGTTCAGCGTCGGAGGTCTGCAAGATGGATCCGGAAGAAAGAAGATTGAAGATGCCGTTGATAGAAGACTTCATCCAGATCATGGACCTCTTCAGCTCCCGCTTGGATGAAGACTTCATCCGGATCATGGACCTCTTCAGCTCCCGCTTGGATGAAGACTTCAGCCGGATCATGGACCTCTTCAGCCCCCCGCTTGGGCTTGGATCAGGACATCGGAGGAGCTCTTCAGGACGGATCGGTGAACCTGGCAGGGTGAAGATAAGGTAGGAAGATCTTCAGGGGCTTAGTGTTAGGTTTATTTAAGGGGGGTTTGGGTTAGATTAGGGGTATGTGGGTGGTGGGTTGTAATGTTGGGGGGGGTATTGTATGTTTTTTTTTACAGGCAAAAGAGCTGAATTCTTTGGGGCATGCCCCGCAAAGGGCCCTGTTCAGGGCTGGTAAGGTAAAAGAGCTTTGAACTTTAGTAATTTAGAATAGGGTAGGGCATTTTTTTATTTTGGGGGGCTTTGTTATTTTATTAGGGGGCTTAGAGTAGGTGTAATTAGTTTAAAATTGTTGTAATATTTTTATTATGTTTGTAAATATTTTTTTATTTTTTGTAACTTAGTTATTTTTTATTTTTTGTACTTTAGCTAGTTTATTTAATTGTATTTATTTGTAGGAATTGTATTTAATTAATTTATTGATAGTGTAGTGTTAGGTTAATTGTAGGTAATTGTAGGTAGTTTATTTAATTAATTTATTGATAGTGTAGTGTTAGGTTTAATTGTAATTTAGGTTAGGATTTATTTTACAGGTAATTTTGTAATTATTTTAACTAGGTAGCTATTAAATAGTTCTTAACTATTTAATAGCTATTGTACCTGGTTAAAATAAATACAAAGTTACCTGTAAAATAAATATAAATCCTAAAATAGCTATAATATAATTATAATTTATATTGTAGCTATATTAGGATTTATTTTACAGGTAAGTATTTATCTTTAAATAGGAATAATTTATTTAATAAGAGTTAATTAATTTTGTTAGATGTAAATTATATTTAACTTAGGGGGGTGTTAGTGTTAGACTTAGCTTTAGGGGTTAATACATTTATTAGAATAGCGGTGAGCTCTGGTCGGCAGATTAGGGGTTAATAAGTGTAGGCAGGTGGAGGCGACGTTGTGGGGGCAGATTAGGGGTTAATAAATATAATATAGGGGTCGGCGGTGTTAGGGGCAGCAGATTAGGGGTACATAAGGATAACGTAGGTGGCGGCGCTTTGCGGTCGGCAGATTAGGGGTTAATAAGTGTAGGTAGGTGGAGGCGACGTTGTGGGGGGCAGGTTAGGGGTTAATAAATATAATACAGGGGTCGGCGGTGTTAGGGGCAGCAGATTAGGGGTACATAAGGATAACGTAGGTGGCGGCGCTTTGCGGTCGGCAGATTAGGGGTTAATAAGTGTAGGTAGGTGGAGGCAACGTTGTGGGGGGCAGGTTAGGGGTTAATAAATATAATACAGGGGTCGGCGGTGTTAGGGGCAGCAGATTAGGGGTACATAAGTATAACGTAGGTGGCGGTCGGCAGATTAGGGGTTAAAAAAAATTAATCGAGTTGCGGCGATGTGGGGGGACCTCGGTTTAGGGGTACATACAGGGAGTGCAGAATTATTAGGCAAGTTGTATTTTTGAGGATTAATTTTATTATTGAACAACAACCATGTTCTCAATGAACCCAAAAAACTCATTAATATCAAAGCTGAATAGTTTTGGAAGTAGTTTTTAGTTTGTTTTTAGTTATAGCTATTTTAGGGGGATATCTTTGTGTGCAGGTGACTATTACTGTGCATAATTATTAGGCAACTTAACAAAAAACAAATATATACCCATTTCAATTATTTATTTTTACCAGTGAAACCAATATAACATCTCAACATTCACAAATATACATTTCTGACATTCAAAAACAAAACAAAAACAAATCAGTGACCAATATAGCCACCTTTCTTTGCAAGGACACTCAAAAGCCTGCCATCCATGGATTCTGTCAGTGTTTTGATCTGTTCACCATCAACATTGTGTGCAACAGCAACCACAGCCTCCCAGACACTGTTCAGAGAGGTGTACTGTTTTCCCTCCTTGTAAATCTCACATTTGATGATGGACCACAGGTTCTCAATGGGGTTCAGATCAGGTGAACAAGGAGGCCATGTCATTAGATTTTCTTCTTTTATACCCTTTCTTGCCAGCCACGCTGTGGAGTACTTGGACGCGTGTGATGGAGCATTGTCCTGCATGAAAATCATGTTTTTCTTGAAGGATGCAGACTTCTTCCTGTACCACTGCTTGAAGAAGGTGTCTTCCAGAAACTGGCAGTAGGACTGGGAGTTAAGCTTGACTCCATCCTCAACCCGAAAAGGCCCCACAAGCTCATCTTTGATGATACCAGCCCAAACCAGTACTCCACCTCCACCTTGCTGGCGTCTGAGTCGGACTGGAGCTCTCTGTCCTTTACCAATCCAGCCACGGGCCCATCCATCTGGCCCATCAAGACTCACTCTCATTTCATCAGTCCATAAAACCTTAGAAAAATCAGTCTTGAGATATTTATTGGCCCAGTCTTGACGTTTCAGGTTGTGTGTCTTGTTCAGTGGTGGTCGTCTTTCAGCCTTTCTTACCTTGGCCATGTCTCTGAGTATTGCACACCTTGTGCTTTTGGGCACTCCAGTGATGTTGCAGCTCTGAAATATGGCCAAACTGGTGGCAAGTGGCATCTTGGCAGCTGCACGCTTGACTTTTCTCAGTTCATGGGCAGTTATTTTGCACCTTGGTTTTTCCACACGCTTCTTGCGACCCTGTTGACTATTTTGAATGAAACGCTTGATTGTTCGATGATCACGCTTCAGAAGCTTTGCAATTTTAAGAGTGCTGCATCCCTCTGCAAGATATCTCACTATTTTTTACTTTTCTGAGCCTGTCAAGTCCTTCTTTTGACCCATTTTGCCAAAGGAAAGGAAGTTGCCTAATAATTATGCACACCTGATATAGGGTGTTGATGTCATTAGACCACACCCCTTCTCATTACAGCGATGCACATCACCTAATATGCTTAATTGGTAGTAGGCTTTCGAGCCTATACAGCTTGGAGTAAGACAACATGCATAAAGAGGATGATGTGGTCAAAATACTCATTTGCCTAATAATTCTGCACTCCCTGTAGGTAGTTTATGGGTGTTAGTGTACTTTAGAGCACAGTAGTTAAGAGCTTTATAAACCGGCGTTAGCCCAGAAAGCTCTTAACTACTGACTTTTTTCCTGCGGCTGGAGTTTTGTCGTTAGATGTCTAACGCTCACTTCAGACACGACTCTAAATACCGGAGTTAGAAAGATCCCATTGAAAAGATAGGATACGCAATTTACGTAAGGGGATCTGCGGTATGGAAAAGTCGTGGCTGAAAAGTGAGCGTTAGACCCTATTTTGAGTGACTCCAAATACCGGCGGTAGCCTAAAACCAGCGTTAGGAGCCTCTAACGCTGGTTTTCACGGCTAACGCCAAACTCCAAATCTAGGCCATAGATAATCCCTTTATTACACATTCCCCAGTTTTGCACAACAAACACTGTTATATTAATATACTTTTTACCTCTGTGATTACCTTGTATCTCAGCATCTTCTGACAGCCCCCTGATCACATGACATTTATTTATTATCTATTGACTTTCATTTTAGCCAATTAGTGCAGTTTCTGCCACAAGCCACGGTCGTGATCATAATGTTATCTATATGGTTTACATGAACTAGCTCTCGATTGTTGTGAAAAGCAAATAAAAAAGCAGGCGGCCTTCGTGGGCTTAGAAATGATCATATAAGCCTTCCTAGGTTTAGCTTTGAACTAAGAATACAAAGAAAACAAAGCAAAATTGGTTAGAAAAGTAAATTAGAAAGTTGTTTAAATCTCATGCCCTATTTGAAACATGAAAAAAAAATTTGGACTTGACTGTCCCTTTAAATATTGAATGGTTTTTCGTCTCTTCTCTTTTTGATATTCAGGCCCATAGTAAAACCCCAGCAACAAATATCAGGTACTATAAATGTACCTTTAAATATATATATATATATATATATATATATATATATATATATATATATATATATATATATATATATATATATATATATATATATATATATATATATATAATTAATAGTAGCTACCACACCACTATGACTCTATATATTAAAATAATTACAGCTACCCCACCACCAAGATTCGACTTTATATACTTTATTTTAATTGTAGCTACCCCACCACTATGATTTGTTGATTACATCCCGTACAAGTTGCCCTGTATCCTGTGATTGGTGATATATTATCACAAATGAATCAATATGAACACAAACTGGAAAAGACCAGGATACAAGCATCACACGTAACTCTGAAATGAAACTATAAAAAACACTGATGTCTTACAGCATTTTTTTAAACTTTCCAAATTTTGAGGCCACTTAATTTGAAAACTGGTTAACATGTGATTTTCTAGTGCCTTCACATGGTATTCTAATCCATCTCAAGATTATCCTTCAGCTTTTCACTAGATATTTGGACTTTTCTTTTTTTAACAGCATTGACTATCAAAAAACAATATTTGTTTGGCATAGCTTAACTGTTTGAATAGTTTTTTTTAATGTTTAGGTTATTTCACAGGCTCGTCTCACATGACAATAATCACAATCATTTCCTGCTTTAATAAAACAATTGCAATTTTTCATAAATTTAGAGAGCGAACTCTTCCTTTTTTACTTTGTTCCAGTTCTTTTGTCCATCATTGTTTTCTTCTTATTGTTACGGTTCTATATTGTTTTCTCTTTTTCCCTGTCACTATAGCAGCTTATACCTAGGACTAGACTGAGAGTGTATTGCTATTTAGCAAACTTGCTCACACGTTAACTTCACTAGACTGAGTTTTTTTTTGCGTGCATAGGGTTGTGCTTGTATTACAAGTTGAAAGTAAAACGTTAGCGTGCAAGTGAAAAAAAAACATGTGCAAAAAGTTGAACTTCGAATATTGCGACCATGTTATCATATTCTTCCATAGACTTCTATGGATCGGAAAACTGAAAAAAAACTAACACACATATTCATGCTAACCCGATCGTGTTTATTCAAGTGCACTAAACCCGACATAAATATATATTTAAAGGGACAGTAAAGTCAAAATTAAACTTTCATGATTCAGATAGAGCATGCAATTTTAAACAACTTTCCAATTTACTTCTGTTATCAAATTTGCTTTGTTGTCTTGGTATCTTTTATTGATGAGTAAAACTAGGTAGGCTCATAAGAGTGCACGTGTCTTTAAAAGAGAAAAAGTTGGAGAAGGGGTGAAAAATTCCCCAGGAGAGGTATTATCAAGAGGTCATTTCTCAAATTCTATCTTGACAGGGTGATACAATTTAATTTACATAGGCATACAGAGAAAAAAGTGTGCTGGACCCTGGGTTTTTTTAATTATAAATGTCACCATGTTATGAAATAAGTATTAAGCTCTCAATACCATATATATATCAATTTTAATAAGTTTATCAGTCATGCAAACACACACACACGATTAAGTTAAAAAACACACAACTAGGGGGGCAGAGCTAGCATCGGAGCTGAATGGTTGCACATTACTATAGCTCCGACTATATTTTACAATAACCTATATATTTGATCGTTCAGCTTAGTTTAAATTGGACAATTGGGGTGTCTGCTGGTCCATAGAACCGGAGTGTACAGCAAAGAAAGTAGGAGCCAAAAGAGGGAAAATATATCGTTTTATGGAGCCTTGCACTGAGTCTGCCGAGGAGCGGTCATTTTCCAGTCCATGTGTGGACATAATGCTGGAGCTATCTAGCTGTGAAAGTAGACTGCTGGACGTCTTACATAACCAGTTTCTGGGATTGAAACATGGATTGATCTTGGCATTTGCTGCGCATGCTGCTAACCCCGGGATTGAAGCCAGACATCGTAAGATACAGAAGCCGACTCAAGAGTCTGTCATGTGACTTGAGATAGCTGGGACTAATAGAATCCAGGCAGCTGCGGAGGAGGCAGTTGTAGATCCTGGTACACTACTTGATGGTGGAATGACGCTGCTACATAAAACATATCAGCGAAATAACCTGACAGCCTTAGAAAACGACCTATCCCTGGTCATTTCTCCTGTGGCAGAACAAAAGATTACTAAGCCAGACGATATTTCCCTATCGGATGTGTATGGGAGAAATGAAGTGCTGGATAGACATCAACGATGTGGCGACGAGACCAAGGTATCGGCTACCCAGTGTCATCACTTATCTATGCTTGATGAGAATTTTGAGCTATGGAGCAATGAGACAGTACTGGAGACTTCTGCCTCTACAACAACGAAGGGTAGGAGTTTGAAAAGGAATCCTATGGCAGAGATTACCCCATTCCTGGGAAGACATCCTGATGTTCTTCGAACTGTAGATACTGGCTCTAGGATTAGCTTGACATCATCATTAGCCGCAAAGTATACATTCCCAGATGAGCAGTGAGACTTCTACACTCCCTGGTGCAGGCAAGTGTGTCCTGGGAGAGCTGACTGGACTGCTCATAAAGTTGGGGTAGGATGAGCTTCTCGTTTGAAGAACATTATTTGCAGCTCTCTGTTATAAGCTGCCATAGAATTGACTCATGCCAACTAAAACAACTCATACCACTGTTCTCTAAGATGTTTGTACCCCTTTAGACACTAGCCAAATTAGTATATTGAGTTTTTGAATAACATGTTAGCTCCCATTATATGCAACAAACTTGGATACTTGTGCTTTAACTATATCTCTATCCATAGCCAATGTTAAGTTAATGCTAAGTTAGGGACACAGTCTGAAGTCAAAGCCTACTCCTCGGAGAGGGCATAACTGTAAGTGTGGTTAGGACTAACTTACTAGCTTTTCCTTTGCTGTCATGTTTTGAAGGCCTAACCTGTATTTTGACACATTATGATGGGTTTATGCTGAGGAGATGAGTCATGGAGGATCTTTGCCAGCGGCCGGGGCAGAGACACCCAAATCTACTTACAATTACACTCACCTGAGATTATGTATTTAAACAGTTAGGACCTTCTACAATCTAATCATATGTTTTAGGCAAGGAAACACCATATCCCTGTGTTACTGACAGTGCCCACCTAACTCTCTGTCAGGTTTCTTTGCCTTTTGGTACTGTGCCTTTAAGAGATCTTAATTAGCTGCTGTTATAAGTACCTTCACTTCCCTCACTAAACTGCCTGATATTGCCTGGTGAACTCCTTAACTGCTATTGGCTCCTGACTTCCTTCCTTTGCTGCCTGTCCTGTGTTCACTTCTGCCACGGCCTCCAGCACACTGCTCAGCTGCTCCTTCCAACCGGATCTACTTGCGGTGACATCACACGCCATCGCTACCTCGCCTCAGCGGTTCACAGCTCTGTGTCTGACACACAGGCTGCTCTCTTGCTTCCCGGTTTGCAAACCAAATCCAAAACTACTCACAGGTACCGCTTTGTATATACAGACTGTTTGTTTTTTCCTGCAGCTTCATATTTGGGCTAGTAAACTTTATTATCTGCCACTAGTTTTTCTTTATTGTTGTGAAACTGTGTTAACACCTTACTTTCTGGCTGCAGACGTCCTGGTTGAACTGCTGCATGTTTTCAGTGACAAGCTCACAGGTGGCAGCCATAGTTCAACATAACGTTTCACCCAGTTATTAACTGCTTGTTCATTTTTGGTTTGAGTTACTTTCTAAATCAAGTTATATTTTTAAAACTAACTCTTACTACTTGCTACACACTATTACTTTCTATGTTCACTAACAGTTTCACAGTACTAATTTTTGTATGAGTGTCTCAGTAGCTGTGGTTCATGTGTTAAAACAATTACACTCTTTTACAGAGTAAGCTGCTTCATCACATACACATAATATCAGGCCCAAACAATAAAATGGACCCAACTGAGATGGCTACTCAAATACAAACTTTGAATCAAAAAGTGGATCTCTTAACAGAAGGTCTGACCTCACTTAAAGCAGAAAATGACGTCTTAAAAGCGTATATAAAAGACTTTGTTGATTTAAAGCCTCGTATACAAGAACCTCAAGTTAGTGTACCTGAATACTTTTCTGGGGATAGAAAATCATTCAGGGATTTCAAAAATTCCTGCTTGTTATTGTTTACTTTAAGGCCCTATTCTTATCCTAATGACAGGGTCAAGGTTATGACTACTATATCATATTTGAGAGCAGAGCCTAGAGCCTGGGCCAATAGCTTTCTGGAAACTAATGATGATATTTTAAATTCTCTAGAATCCTTTTTCTCTGCTTTAGCTCAGCTGTATGACGATCCTTACAAACAAATTACCGCAGAGAATGCTATGCGTGCACTAAAGCAGAGAAGGAGAGATGTTGAGGAGTACATTGCTGAGTTCAAGAGGTGGGCCAAGGACACTCAGTGGAACAACCTCTCTTTGAGAAATCAATTCAGGCTTGGCCTTTCCGAAGTCATAAAAGATGAATTGTCTCGCACTGAGTTACCGCCTACCTTGGAACAGCTTATTGATCTCAGCATATGTATTGACAGAAGACTTCGCAAAAGACCGCATGAAAAAACAGCACATGATCATACATACAAAAGATTTACTCCTTCTACTCCTTCACCAACCCCGACGAAAACTACTACTGAACCTATGGAGATTGCCTTTCTCAAGGGACCTTTAAGTAACCAAGAGAAACTTAGACGCCGCACTCTAAACCTTTGTATGTATTGTGCTTCTGATGAGCATGCTGTTAAAGATTGCCCCAACCTACTACGACAGAATAAGGGTAAGATTGGTTCCCCGTATTATTCTGTGAATTCTGACTTTAACACCACACATTATTGTAAACTTCCTCTTGTTTTTCAGTGGGAACAGCATTGCGTGACCACCCAAGGGATAATTGATTCTGGTGCCTCCACTTCTTATATAGATGTTTGTTTCACAAATAAAAACAAGATACCATTAGTCAAAAAACTGACTCCTGTTCCTTTGAGGGGTATTGATGGCAAGGTACTATCTTCTGGACCTGTACTCTTTGAAACTATTCCTTTACTTGTCAGTTCTATTGACCATCACAGGGAGTACATCACATTTTATGTCATTTCTTCACCTGCTTTCCCTGTTATTCTAGGTTTACAGTGGTTACAGATACATGATCCTTCTATCTCATGGTCCACTCTCTCTGTACCCCTCATCCCAGAGTTGATTGAGAGGTTGGTGGGGTCCAAAATATTTACCAAACTGGATCTCAGGGGGGCGTATAACTTGATACGTATGAGAGAAGGAGACGAATGGCTGACGGCGTTCCGTACCCACTATGGCCTTTACGAATACACCGTCATGCCATTCGGTCTCTGCAACGCCCCTGCCACCTTCCAATTTCTCATAAATGATATATTTAAGGATATTCTGGATACTTTCGTTGTTATTTATCTAGACGACATTCTTATATTTTCTGAAAATCTCTCTCAACACATAAATCATGTAAAACAGGTTCTATCCAGACTTAGGAGTAATTCCTTATATGTTAAAGCTGAGAAGTGTATCTTTCACTCAACCAACATTACTTTCTTAGGCTACCAAATAACAGATAAGGGTATTAGTATGGATGACGACAAGATCCAGACTATACTAAATTGGAAAGTTCCTACCACTAAGAAACAGGTACAAAGCTTCCTGGGCTTTGCCAATTTTTATAGAAAATTTATTCGAAATTTTTCTGCTTTGGCTAAACCTCTTACTTACTTGACAAAAAAAAATGTTAAGTACCGATGGACACCTCAAGCTCAACTGGCATTCGATACACTAAAAAAGAATTTTACCACAGCTCCCATTCTACGCTTTCCGGATACTGATAAGCAATTTATCTTAGAAGTAGATGCATCGGATTTCGCAGTAGGTGCCATTTTGTCACAAAGGGATGACCTACAGACACCACTACATCCAGTGGCTTACTACTCACGCAGTCTAACCATTCCAGAAACTCATTATCCTGTAGGAGATAAGGAACTCCTAGCAATTAAGGTTGCATTTGAACATTGGCGACATCTTTTAGAAGGCGCTACATTCCCTACTATTGTATATACCGATCACAGAAACCTGCAATACCTGAAATCTACAAAAAGTCTTAGTGGCCGCCATGTTCGCTGGAACCTTTTCCTTTCAAGGTTTAACTTCCTGATCACCTATAGACCTGCTGTGAAAAACGGTAAGGCTGATGCCCTCTCCAGATTACCACTAAAAGGAATTGAAACCCCATCAAATCAAAGCCTAATTCCAGAAAACAAATTCCTTTTGTTTCTAACTGATTCTTTACCATTTCTCAGAGAAGAACAAAATAAAGATCAAAATAAACCCACATACCTCCTACACAAAAACCATGATCAACTGTTCTGTTATAAGGATAAAATTTATGTACCTCAAAATGTTAGACCCATTCTATTACATTCAGCACATGACTCCCTTTTAGCTGGTCACTGTGGTATTACCAAGACTGTGGATCTTATTCGACGTTCCTACTGGTGGCCTAACATGTCGTCTAAAATAGCTGCCTATGTCAACAGTTGTCAAATATGTACCATTTCTAAAAGATCAAAGATTGCACCTTATGGGTTGTTGCTGCCTATTCCTACACCATCCAAGCCATGGGAAGAAATTGCTCTAGACTATATAGTTGATCTCCCAAGCTCTTGTTCTAACACTACAATTCTGGTTGTAGTAGACCTCTTCAGTAAAATGATCCACTTAATACCATTTCACAAACTCCCCACTGCTGTGGAAACAATACAACTTCTTCTCTCTCATGTCTTCAAATTGCATGGTTTGCCAAAGAAAATTCTAACGGACCGCAGATCTCAATTCACAAGTGCTCTATGGGCTGCATTTTGTAAACATTTCTCCATTGATAAAAGGCTATCATCCTCTTACCATCCTCAAACGAATGGCCAGACAGAGAGGAGCAACCAGTGGGTAGAACAGTTTCTACGCTCCTACTGTCATTCTAACCAACATACTTGGTCTAAACACCTACCATACGCAGAATTCATGTTTAACAACACTAAACACTCAACCACTCAACAAACCCCATTCTTCATCAATTATGGTTTCCATCCCAATTTCCAACTGCTACCTAATCCAGATTATACATCACCACTCATATCGGATCTGACCAATACCATTGCTTCCAATTTTTTGATTGTACAGAGAGCCATTGAAGATGCTAAAGAGATTCAGAAGAAGTATTACGATAGACGTTGAACGCCTCCTCCCTCTTATGCAGTTGGGGACCTTGTTTGGCTTTCTTCAAAGAATATTCGCTTGTCCACTCCTTCACGCAAACTGTCACCTCTATACATTGGACCGTTTCCTGTTGAGAAGGTAATCAATGTTAACGTTGTTCGTTTAACTCTACCTGATACGTTAAAAATCCACCCTACATTCCACGTGTCACTTCTGAAACCGTATCGAGTTGTTAGAGGTGATCCCTCTCATACTGTTCTCCCACAAGTATCCATAGACCCTAACATTGAGTATGAGGTGGAGTCCGTACTAGACTCCCGACGCTTTAGACGAGTCCTACAGTATTTAATTAAATGGAAAGGTTACTCTAGTGATCATGATTCCTGGGAACCATATTGCAATATCTCTGCTCCTAGGTTGATTTCTAGGTTCCATCAGAGGAATCCGGACCAGCCTCGTCCGTGAGCCGCGGAGCTGCTCCTTGGGGGGGGGTGTCCTGTCAGGTTTCTTTGCCTTTTGGTACTGTGCCTTTAAGAGATCTTAATTAGCTGCTGTTATAAGTACCTTCACTTCCCTCACTAAACTGCCTGATATTGCCTGGTGAACTCCTTAACTGCTATTGGCTCCTGACTTCCTTCCTTTGCTGCCTGTCCTGTGTTCACTTCTGCCACGGCCTCCAGCACACTGCTCAGCTGCTCCTTCCAACCGGATCTACTTGCGGTGACGTCACACGCCATCGCTACCTCGCCTCAGCGGTTCACAGCTCTGTGTCTGACACACAGGCTGCTCTCTTGCTTCCCGGTTTGCAAACCAAATCCAAAACTACTCACAGGTACCGCTTTGTATATACAGACTGTTTGTTTTTTCCTGCAGCTTCATATTTGGGCTAGTAAACTTTATTATCTGCCACTAGTTTTTCTTTATTGTTGTGAAACTGTGTTAACACCTTACTTTCTGGCTACAGACGTCCTGGTTGAACTGCTGCATGTTTTCAGTGACAAGCTCACAGGTGGCAGCCATAGTTCAACATAACGTTTCACCCAGTTATTAACTGCTTGTTCATTTTTGGTTTGAGTTACTTTCTAAATCAAGTTATATTTTTAAAACTAACTCTTACTACTTGCTACACACTATTACTTTCTATGTTCACTAACAGTTTCACAGTACTAATTTTTGTATGAGTGTCTCAGTAGCTGTGGTTCATGTGTTAAAACAATTACACTCTTTTACAGAGTAAGCTGCTTCATCATACTCTCTTATAATAAAAATTTTGCTGGGCCCTATTAGTGTACAAATCCCAAACATCCTACGCTATATATGTTAATTAGCAGCCATCTGTCACTTAGCTCCTTATGTTATTCTACTACCCTAACCCTATAATAAGTGTCAATTCTATGTAATTAACTCTGTTCTCCCCCCATTATTAGAAGCTATATTTTGCAGCTATCCTATAGTCCTGTGAGCTCCTATAGTACATGCTCGTCAACTCCTCCCCCCCACACACCTTGCGTATTTAAAAAGCACAGGAAAATACATCCTTGGAAATTCAATTTTACTTGTTTCCCTATCCCCCTAACATTCCCCTCAGTTAAACTAATAATTAGGGGTCCATGTGAGACCCTAGAATACCAATTGGGGATAAAATTGCCTAATTATAATAAAAAGGGGATATTTGACCATATTTATAAGTAAAAAAAAAAACTAAAAAATGAGGTGCCACATAACTGGTTTATCCTTCTATACGAACATATACATTTTGAGAACATCCTTCTGCTTAGGATTGTACCTTACTCTATGATAGTGATTATAGGATGTTCTATTTTACAATAGTTATGTTATTTTGTAATATTTACGCATCTTGTTACATGATAAGTTGGAGGAATGTAATATTGATTGTATGCTGTTTCACCTCAATAAAAATTATATATATAAAAAAAAACACACAACCAGAGCAGGGCTATATAGCCAATAATATTTGCCACTATTAGTTCACTGGGGAGGTATAGAATTATATAGGTGTCAAAGCGCATCACTGAATTCAAAATAAACTAGGCTCCTTCAATCCGGGAGTTCAAATTAAAGTTAACATTAGCTCAGCAGATAACGCTTGAAAGAAAGCCAAATCACCCCTTCCCCAATATGGTATCACTGAAATGTTCAGGCACAAAAATAAATCAAGCTTAGTTGGCAGATTAAAAAGAGAGACAAGGCTCTAGTATTGGTCCCCTGATGCGCGTTTCACATAATTTAATAAAAAATGTTGGAAGCGCCAAACACTGAAAATAAATATATTACAATCATTGAAATCTATAAATAATGTGAAAATAAAACTTATCACCCAAATGACAAAATAGACAAACCAAACACAAGGTTCATATGATGGATAGCCCCAAAGGGTCCCAAAAATGGAAACTCTTCTATAAAGAGTAGCGGCAGCAAACTTCTTCCAAATGCTCAATGGTGAATCTAAAAGAAATTAAAGAGAAGAAGGCGCTACAATGGTGCAAAATCAATGCAATAAGATGTACAGACACACAGATTACATAATACTCACAAAGTATTAAGTACTTGAGAAGTGCAACAAACGCCTGTTGAACTTTTAGTAGCCGTTCAGATGGCTATCCTCTAGGCAACTGAATCAAACTGCTGTAGCTTTTCTCAAGCTGTACAGAACGCTGGTGGAACCTCAGAGTAGCGGCAACTCTCTTATTTAAAGGGACACTAAACCCACATTTTTTTCTTTCATGATTCAGATAGAGAATACCATTTTAAACAACTTTCCAATTTACTTCTATTATCTAATTTGCTTAATTTTTAGATATCCTTTGTTGAAGAAAGAGCAATGCACATGGGAGAGCCAATCACATGAGGCATCTATGTGCAGCAACCAATCAGCAGCTACTGAGCCTATCTAGATATGCTTTTCAGCAAAGAATATCTAGAGAATGAAGCAAATTAGATAATAGAAGTAAATTAGAAAGTTCTTTAAAACTGCATATTCTTTCTAAATCATGAAAGAAAAAATGTTGGTTTAATGTCCCTTTAAAGTGCTCGGTGGTGAGACAAAGCTGGAAAGTAGTGTAAAAGAAGAAAGCGCCACAATGGTGCAAAATAAATGTGGCAGGTTAAACACGCACACAGAATGCATTATACTCACAAAGTATCAAGCACTTGAGAAGTGCTACAAACGCCTGCTGAACCTTTAGGAGCCATTCAGATAGCTCTCCCTCTGGCAATGAACTCCAAATACTAGGTAATAGATCATTTGAAATCCCTTACGATAAATTGGGACAAGTTCATACGTGGTAGAAAATAGGGTATAAAAGCCGTGAAAATGAGTCTTATAAAAATAAAAAGACTTTAATAAAAAAACAATAAGACTCATAGCCATTTGAACAGCTACTAAAGGTTCAGCAGGCGTTTGTTGCACATCTCAAGTGCTTGATACTTTGTGAGTATTATGTACTCTGTGTGTCTGTACATCTTATTGCATTGATTTTGCACCATTGTTGCATTTCACATAATGCTTCTTCAGAAGAAGGATTATGCGAAGCGCGCATCAGGAGACCAGTACAAGAGCCTTGTCTCTCTTTTTAATCTGCCAACCAAGCTTGATTTCTTTTTGTGCCTGGATATTTCAGTGATACCATATTGGGGAAGGGGTGATTCGGCTTTCAAGCGTTATCTGCTGAGCTAATGTTAACTTTAATTTGAGCTCCCGGATTGAAGGAGCCTAGCTTATTTTGAATTCAGTGATGTGCTTTGACACCTATATATTCTATACCTCCCCAGGGAACTAATAGTGTCACATATTATTGGCTATATAGCCCTGCTCTGGTTGTCTGTTTTTAACTTACTCTTGTGTGTGTGTTTGTATGACTGATAAACTTATTAAAATGAATATGTATGTAGTATTGAGAGTTTAATACTTCATAAGGTGGTGACATTTATTATTATAAAAAACAGGGTCCAGCACACTTTTTTCTTTGTATACCTATGTACAATTCAATTGTAATTGCACGTGTGTTTAGTACTCTATGGTAGCAGTGTTTTGCAACATTATTTGTAGCTTTGTTATACAATGTTGCAAAACACTGCTGCAATAGAGTACTAAATACACGTGCACACTCCTGAGCTCTTATGAGCCTACCTAGTTTTACTCATCAATAAAAGATACCAAGAGAACTAATTTTTATCAGACAGTGTTGAGTATGAGTGTAACTGTACGTTAACGTATTTATGTTGTGTTTAATGCAACTTTTCTCCAATATTGGTGTGTCCGGTCCACGGTGTCATCCATTACTTGTGGGAATATTCTCTTCCCCAACAGGAAATGGCAAAGAGCACAGCAAAAGCTGTCCATATAGCCCCTCCTTGGCTCCGCCCCCCCAGTCATTCTCTTTGCCGCTCTGAATAAGTAGCATCTCCACGGAGATGGTGAAGAGTATGTGGTGTTTAGTTGTAGTTTTTTATTCTTCTATCAAAACTTTGTTATTTTGAAATGGTACTGGTATGTACTATTTACTCTGAAACAGAAAGAGATGAAGAGTTCTGTTTAAAAGAGGAGTATGATTTTAGCTGCAGTAACTAAAATCAATTGCTGTTCCCATGCAGGACTGTTGAGCCTAGAGAACTTCAGTTGGGGGGAACAGTTTGCAGACTTTTCTGCTCAAGGTATGACTAGCCATTTTTCTAACAAGACTGTGTAATGCTGGAAGGCTGTCATTTTCCCTCATGGGGATCGGTAAGCCATTTTCTTAGACTCAGACAGAATAAAGGGCTTATTTTGGGCTAATAACTGGTGGACACTTTTAAGGGCTAAATCGATTGTTTATTTAAGTTATTATTAAGGTTTTGAAGTGGATTTCAAACTTTTTAATATTTGGGGAAGTTTTTATCGCCAGGCACTAGTTAAGACACCTTCCCAGTCAGGAAGGGCCTTTCTCTGTAGTAGGCAGAGCCTCATTTTCGCGCCATTATTGCGCAGTTTCTTTTGCAGTGCATGCAGCTGCATGTGAGAGGGTCTGGTATCCACAGAAAACGTTTCTAGAAGGCTGGAATTGGTATTGTATACCCCCCTGGGATAAGTGAAGTCGCAGCAAAGGCTGTGGCTGGGACTGTAGTGGGGTTAAATTGCAAACGGCTCAGGTTTCCGCATTTTAAGGGTTAACAGCTTCAAAATTGGGGTGCAATACTTTGAATGCATTAAGACACTGTGGTGAAAATTTGGTAAAGTTTGGATAATTCCTTCATAGTTTTTCACATATTCAGTAATAAAGTGTGCCCTGTTTAACATTTAAAGAGACAGTAACGGTTTTGTTTAAAAACGGTTTTTGTGCTTTATTAACCAGTTTAAGCCTGTTTAACATGTCTGTACCTTCAGATAAGTCATGTTCTGTATGTATGGAAGCCAAGGTGGTTACTCCTTCAAATGTATGTGATAATTGTGCCATGGCGTCCAAACAAAGTAAGGACAGTACTGTCACATTTAGTAAGGTTGCCCAGGATGATTCCTCAGATGAAGGAAGTAGGGATAGTTCTGCATCCTCTCCTTCTGTGTCTATACCAGTTATGCCCATGCAGGCGACCCCTAGTACTTCTAGCGCGCCAATGCTTGTTACTATGCAACAATTGACGGCAGTAATGGATAACTCCATAGCTAATATCTTATCCAAAATGCCAGCATTTCAGAGAAAGCGCGATTGCTCAGTTTTAAACACTGTAGAGCAGGAGGACGCTGATGATAATTTATCTGTCATACCCTCACACCAGTCTGAAGTGGCAGTGAGGGAGGGTTTGTCAGATGGAGAAATTTCTGATACAGGAAGAATTTCTCAGCAGGCAGAACCTGATGTTGTGACATTTAAATTTAAATTAGAGCATCTCCGCGCATTACTTAAGGAGGTGCTATCTACTCTGGATGATTGTGACAATCTGGTCATCCCAGAAAAATTGTGCAAGATGGACAAGTTCCTAGAGGTCCCGGTGCACCCTGATGCCTTTCCGATACCTAAAAGGGTGGCAGACATTGTGAATAAGGAGTGGGAGAAGCCAGGCATACCTTTTGTCCCTCCTCCTATATTTAAGAAATTGTTCCCCATGGTTGACCCCAGGAAGGACACATGGCAAACAGTCCCTAAGGTCGAGGGGGCGGTTTCTACACTAGCCAAACGCACGACCATTCCCATTGAGGACAATTGTGCTTTCAAAGATCCTATGGATAAAAAATTGGAGGGCTTGCTTAAGAAGATTTTTGTACAGCAACGATACCTCCTTCAACCTATTTCGTGCATTATTCCTGGATATTTCAGTGATACCATATTGGGGAAGGGGTGATTCGGCTTTCAAGCGTTATCTGCTGAGCTAATGTTAACTTTAATTTGAGCTCCCGGATTGAAGGAGCCTAGCTTATTTTGAATTCAGTGATGCGCTTTGACACCTATATATTCTATACCTCCCCAGGGAACTAATATTGGCACATATTATTGGCTATATAGCCCTGCTCTGGTTGTCTGTTTTTAACTTTCTCTTGTGTGTGTGTTTGTATGACTGATAAACTTATTAAAATTAATATGTATGTAGTATTGAGAGTTTAATACTTCATAAGGTGGTGACATTTATTATTATAAAAAACAGGGTCCAGCACACTTTTTTCTTTGTATACCTATGTACAATTAAATTGTAATTGCACGTGTGTTTAGTACTCTATGGTAGCAGTGTTTTGCAACATTATTTGTAGCTTTGTTATACAATGTTGCAAAACACTGCTGCAATAGAGTACTAAATACACGTGCACAGTCCTGAGCTCTTATGAGCCTACCTAGTTTTACTCATCAATAAAAGATACCAAGAGAACTAATTTTTATCAGACAGTGTTGAGTATGAGTGTAACTGTACGTTAACGTATTTATGTTGTGTTTAATGCAACTTTTCTCCAATATTGGTGTGTCCGGTCCACGGTGTCATCCATTACTTGTGGGAATATTCTCTTCCCCAACAGGAAATGGCAAAGAGCACAGCAAAAGCTGTCCATATAGCCCCTCCTTGGCTCCGCCCCCCCAGTCATTCTCTTTGCCGCTCTGAATAAGTAGCATCTCCACGGAGATGGTGAAGAGTATGTGGTGTTTAGTTGTAGTTTTTTATTCTTCTATCAAAAGTTTGTTATTTTGAAATGGTACTGGTATGTACTATTTACTCTGAAACAGAAAGAGATGAAGAGTTCTGTTTAAAAGAGGAGTATGATTTTAGCAGCAGTAACTAAAATCAATTGCTGTTCCCACGCAGGACTGTTGAGCCTAGAGAACTTCAGTTGGGGGGAACATTTTGCAGACTTTTCTGCTCAAGGTATGACTAGTCATTTTTCTAACAAGACTGTGTAATGCTGGAAGGCTGTCATTTTCCCTCATGGGGATCGGTAAGCCATTTTCTTAGACTCAGTCAGAATAAAGGGCTTATTTTGGGCTAATAACTGGTGGACACTTTTAAGGGCTAAATCGATTGTTTATTTAAGTTATTATTAAGGTTTTGAAGTGGATTTCAAACTTTTTAATATTTGGGGAACGTTTTTATTGCCAGGCACTAGTTAAGACACCTTCCCAGTCAGGAAGGGCCTTTCTCTGTAGTAGGCAGAGCCTCATTTTCGCGCCATTATTGCGCAGTTTCTTTTGCAGTGCATGCAGCTGCATGTGAGAGGGTCTGGTATCCACAGAAAACGTTTCTAGAAGGCTGGAATTGGTATTGTATACCCCCCTGGGATAAGTGAAGTCGCAGCAAAGGCTGTGGCTGGGACTGTAGTGGGGTTAAATTGCAAACGGCTCCGGTTTCCGCATTTTAAGGGTTAACAGCTTCAAAATTGGGGTGCAATACTTTGAATGCATTAAGACACTGTGGTGAAAATTTGGTAAAGTTTGGATAATTCCTTCATAGTTTTTCACATATTCAGTAATAAAGTGTGCCCTGTTTAACATTTAAAGAGACAGTAACAGTTTTGTTTAAAAACGGTTTTTGTGCTTTATTAACCAGTTTAAGCCTGTTTAACATGTCTGTACCTTCAGATAAGTCATGTTCTGTATGTATGGAAGCCAAGGTGGTTACTCCTTCAAATGTATGTGATAATTGTGCCATGGCGTCCAAACAAAGTAAGGACAGTACTGTCACATTTAGTAAGGTTGCCCAGGATGATTCCTCAGATGAAGGAAGTAGGGATAGTTCTGCATCCTCTCCTTCTGTGTCTATACCAGTTATGCCCACGCAGGCGACCCCTAGTACTTCTAGCGCGCCAATGCTTGTTACTATGCAACAATTGACGGCAGTAATGGATAACTCCATAGCTAATATCTTATCCAAAATGCCAGCATTTCAGAGAAAGCGCGATTGCTCAGTTTTAAACACTGTAGAGCAGGAGGGCGCTGATGATAATTTATCTGTCATACCCTCACACCAGTCTGAAGTGGCAGTGAGGGAGGGTTTGTCAGATGGAGAAATTTCTGATACAGGAAGAATTTCTCAGCAGGCAGAACCTGATGTTGTGACATTTAAATTTAAATTAGAGCATCTCCGCGCATTACTTAAGGAGGTGCTATCTACTCTGGATGATTGTGACAATCTGGTTATCCCAGAAAAATTGTGCAAGATGGACAAGTTCCTAGAGGTCCCGGTGCACCCTGATGCCTTTCCGATACCTAAAAGGGTGGCAGACATTGTGAATAAGGAGTGGGAGAAGCCAGGCATACCTTTTGTCCCTCCTCCTATATTTAAGAAATTGTTCCCCATGGTTGACCCCAGGAAGGACACATGGCAAACAGTCCCTAAGGTCGAGGGGGCGGTTTCTACACTAGCCAAACGCACGACCATTCCCATTGAGGACAATTGTGCTTTCAAAGATCCTATGGATAAAAAATTGGAGGGCTTGCTTAAGAAGATTTTTGTACAGCAACGATACCTCCTTCAACCTATTTCGTGCATTATTCCTGTCACTACAGCGGCGTGGTTCTGGTTCGAAGAACTGGAAAAGTCGCTCAGTAGGGAGACTCCATATGAGGAGGTCATGGACAGAATTCACGCACTTAAGTTAGCTAATTCCTTTATTTTAGACGCCACTTTGCAGTTAGCGAAATTAGCGGCGAAAAATTCAGGGTTTGCAATTGTGGCGCGTAGAGCGCTCTGGCTAAAGTCTTGGTTGGCGGATGTATCTTCCAAGACAAAATTGCTTAATATTCCTTTCAAAGGTAAGACCCTTTTTGGGACAGAATTGAAAGAAATTATTTCAGATATCACTGGGGGAAAGGGCCATGCCCTCCCACAAGATAGGCCTTTCAAGGCTAAGAATAAGTCCAATTTTCGTTCCTTTCGCAACTTCAGGAACGGACCGGCTTCTAACTCTGCAGCCTCTAGACAAGAGGGTAACGCTTCCCAGACTAAACCAGCTTGGAAACCAATGCAATGCTGGAACAAGGGTAAACAAGCCAAGAAGCCTGCTGCTGCTACCAAAACAGCATGAAGGGGTAGCCCCCGATCCAGGACCGGATCTATTAGGGGGCAGACTCTCTCTCTTTGCTCAGGCTTGGGCAAGAGATGTTCAGGATCCCTGGGCACTAGAAATAGTCTCTCAGGGTTATCTTCTAGAATTCAAGGAACTACCCCCAAGGGGAAGGTTCCACATTTCTCACTTATCTTCAAACCAAATAAAGAGACAGGCATTCTTACATTGTGTAGAAGACCTGTTAAAGATGTGAGTGATACACCCAGTTCCAACTGTAGAACAAGGTCAGGGGTTTTACTCAAATCTGTTTGTAGCTCCCAAAAAAGAGGGAACCTTCAGACCAATTCTGGATTTAAAAATTCTAAACAAATTTCTCAGAGTTCCATCGTTCAAAATGGAAACCATTCGAACAATTTTACCTGCAATCCAGGAGGGTCAATATATGACTACCGTGGATTTAAAGGATGCGTATCTACATATTCCTATCCACAAAGATCATCATCAGTTCCTAAGGTTCGCCTTTCTGGACAAACATTATCAGTTCGTGGCTCTTCCATTCAGACTAGCCACTGCTCCCAGAATTTTCACAAAAGTGCTCGGGTCCCTTCTAGCGGTTCTAAGACCAAGGGGCATTGCAGTGGCACCTTACCTGGATGACATTCTAATTCAAGCGTCGTCTCTTTCCAAGGCAAAGGCTCATACAGACATTGTTCTAGCCTTTCTCAGATCTCACGGGTGGAAGGTGAACACAGAAAAGAGTTCCCTGTATCCGTCGACAAGAGTTCCCTTTTTGGGAACAATAATAGATTCTTTAGAAATGAAGATCTTCTTGACAGAAGTCAGAAAGTCAAAGCTTCGAAACGCTTGTCAAGTTCTTCTCTCTATTCTACAGCCTTCCATAGCTCAGTGCATGGAAGTAGTAGGGTTGATGGTGGCAGCAATGGATATAGTTCCTTTTGCTCGAATTCATCTAAGACCATTAAAACTGTGCATGCTCAAGCAGTGGAATGGGGATTATACAGACTTGTCCCCAAAGATTCAAGTAGACCAGATAACCAGAGACTCACTCCGTTGGTGGTTGTCCCAGGATCACCTGTCTCAGGGAATGAGTTTCCGCAGACCAAAGTGGGTCATTGTCACGACCGACGCCAGTCTATTAGGCTGGGGCGCGGTCTGGGACTCCCTGAAAGCTCAGGGTCTATGGTCTCGGGAAGAGTCTCTTCTTCTGATAAACATCCTGGAACTGAGAGCGATATTCAATGCTCTCCAGGCTTGGCCTCAACTAGCGAAGGCCGGATTCATAAGATTCCAGTCGGACAACATGATGACTGTAGCTTACATCAATCATCAGGGGGGAACAAAGAGTTCCTTGGCGATGAGAGAGGTATCCAAAATCATCAAATGGGCGGAGGATCACTCCTGCCACCTATCTGCAATCCACATCCCAGGAGTAGACAACTGGGAGGCGGATTACCTGATTCGTCAGACTTTCCATCCGGGGGAGTGGGAACTCCACCCGGAGGTGTTTGCCCAGTTGACTCAATTATGGGGCATTCCAGACATGGATCTGATGGCGTCCCGTCAGAACTTCAAGGTTCCTTGCTACGGGTCCAGATCCAGGGATCCCAAGGCGACTCTAGTGGATGCATTAGTGGCGCCTTGGTCATTCAACCTAGCTTATGCGTTTCCACCGTTCCCTCTCCTCCCCAGGCTTGTAGCCAGGATCAAACAGGAGAAGGCCTCGGTGATTCTGATAGCTCCTGCGTGGCCGCGCAGGACTTGGTATGCAGACCTGGTGAATATGTCATCGGCTCCACCATGGAAGCTACCTTTGAGACAGGATCTTCTAATACAAGGTCCATTCGAACATCCAAATCTAGTTTATCTACAGCTGACTGCTTGGAAATTGAACGTTTGATTTTATCCAAGCGTGGGTTTTCAGATTCTGTGATAGATACTCTGGTCCAAGCCAGAAAACCTGTGACTAGAAAGATTTACCATAAAATAAGGAAAAGATATATCTGTTGGTGTGAATCCAAGGGATTCTCCTGGAGTAAGATCAAAATTCCTAAGATCCTCTCTTTTCTTCAAGAAGGTTTGGATAAGGGATTGTCAGCGAGTTCTCTAAAAGGACAGATTTCTGCTTTATCTGTCTTGTTACACAAACGACTGGCAGCTGTGCCAGATATACAAGCTTTTGTACAGGCTTTGGTCAGAATCAAGCCTGTTTACAGACCTTTGACTCCTCCTTGGAGTCTAAATTTAGTTCTTTCAATTCTTCAAGGGGTTTCGTTTGAACCTCTACATTCCATAGATATCAAGTTACTATCTTGGAAAGTTCTGTTTTTGGTTGCTATTTCTTCTGCAAGAAGAGTTTCTGAATTATCTGCTTTGCAGTGTAATCCACCCTATCTGGTGTTCCATGCAGATAAGGTCGTTTTGCGTACTAAGCCTGGTTTTCTTCCGAAAGTTGTTTCCAACAGGAATATTAACCAGGAAATAGTTGTTCCTTCTCTGTGTCCGAATCCAGTTTCAAAGAAGGAACGTTTGTTACACAATTTAGATGTAGTTCGTGCTTTAAAGTTCTATTTAGAAGCAACTAAGGATTTTAGACAAACCTCATCTTTGTTTGTCGTTTACTCTGGTAAGAGGAGAGGACAAAAAGCTACGGCTACCTCTCTGTCTTTCTGTCTGAAAAGCATTATCCGATTGGCTTATGAGACTGCCGGACGGCAGCCTCCTGAACGAATCACAGCTCACTCCACTAGAGCTGTGGCTTCCACATGGGCCTTCAAGAACGAGGCTTCTGTTGATCAGATATGTAAGGCAGCGACTTGGTCTTCTCTGCACACTTTTGCCAAATTTTACAAATTTTATACTTTTGCTTCTTCGGAGGCTGTTTTTGGGAGAAAGGTCTTGCAAGCCGTGGTGCCTTCCGTTTAGGTAACCTGATTTGCTCCCTCCCTTCATTCGTGTCCTAAAGCTTTGGTATTGGTTCCCACAAGTAATGGATGATGCCGTGGACCGGACACACCAATGTTGGAGAAAACAGAATTTATGCTTACCTGATAAATTACTTTCTCCAACGGTGTGTCCGGTCCACGGCCCGCCCTGGTTTTTTAATCAGGTTTGAAAAATGTCTTTCTCTATACACTACAGTCACCACGGCACCCTATAGTTTCTCCTTTTTTTCTCCTAACCGTCGGTCGAATGACTGGGGGGGCGGAGCCAAGGAGGGGCTATATGGACAGCTTTTGCTGTGCTCTTTGCCATTTCCTGTTGGGGAAGAGAATATTCCCACAAGTAATGGATGACGCCGTGGACCGGACACACCGTTGGAGAAAGTAATTTATCAGGTAAGCATAAATTCTGTTTTTTCTTCTCCTACCCTTAATGCGAGCTCAGAAGTCACAGTAACCTGAAGCGCGTTAAATTCGACTGCGCTCGAGCGCACCCGTTTACTTTCAGCTCGTAATATGTTTGCTATTTCCATTGCACACAAAAAGTGGAGAAAAAAAACATATCCCTTGCATGCTACAGTTAGTGCTACTCGTAATCTAGCAATTGGATTGCGCTAAAACTAAGCTAAATGGGCAATATAGCAATGTATCAGATATAATATTGCAAAAAAAATCAAAGAAATCTAAATAAAATGTAGCAAAAACTCAGATCTATGTTAAAAATCAATATATGATGCGCTCATACAAAAACTACAAAACACATGATCGTACTTCGGATTTACAGAAACTTTGGAATTTTTAGAGACTTTCTTTCGTATTGGTTTTACTTTGTTTATTTTAGAGATTTATGACATGTTGTTAGTTTTGATTGTGAAACTGTGCACGTTTTTATTGTGATACTAGGCTTTTTGTAGTTTTTGTATGAGTGCATCATTGGGCACATTTATCAAGCTCTGTGTTTCCGGCGAGCCTTCTAAAGACCGCTGCTCCATAACCTGTCCGCCTGCTCTGAGGCGGCGGACAGAAATCAACCCAAACAAATATGATCGGGTTGATTGACACCTCCTGCTAGCGGCTGATTGGCCGCGAATCTACAGGGGGGGGCATTGCACCAGCAGTTCACAAGAACTGCAGGTGCAATGATAAATGCCGAGAGCGTATGCTGTCTGCATTTATCGATGTGCAGCAGACATGATCTGCAATATCGGATCATGTCCGCTCGCACGTTAATAAACAGGCCCCCAGAAATTGATATTTTAGCATAGATCTGAGTTTTGTGCAACTTTTCTTTTTTATTTTTTTGCTATATGATTTTTTTGCAACATTATAACTGATACATTGCTATATTGCCCATTTAGCTTAGTTTTAGCGCAATCCAAGTAATCAATTGTTCTATTGCTATTTCTTGGGTGTTTAGAGGATCCCCAATCCCTCTTAGATTGTTTTTGACTTAGTGTCCGAGCGCAGGGTACTACCTACTCTTTTCTACTTGTAATCTAGCCCCTAGTATCCTGTTTGATGTTAATTATAATAAGACTCATCTTGCCCTCAGACTTTTATATAAAATAAATGCTAGAAATGATTTTGAAGAAAAAAACAGGATGCACATATTGGACTGTCTCTTAAACCAGCTGAACTGTTCTTCCCTTGTTATATCTTTTATACCACTGATTTACATGTATCAATGTAGATGCCAATGTGATTTTTCATTCTCTTTGTTGTATTTATTACATTTGAAAAATAAAATACAAAAAAAACAAATATTTGATTACAAAATGAATATATAAAATCATTAATTGCATATCATGAACTGGTATTATTAATTATTAATCATCATCAATGCTAAATCAATTTCATTTTCTATTGGGTGCATAATATTGGCCTTTTTTTTTTTTATTATTTGAACTGTGACTACTGTGATGGATTTGAATTACTTTGCTTGTATATAGTGTTTTTGCATGGTACATTTGAGGGTTGGAATGAGAATGCACAAGGTTACTGGTATTGTACCTTTCTGTCCAGCACACACTTCACTAAAACATTGTAGTGCTGATTGTGCACCATAACAGGTCTCTACCTGCACTGCAAATTGTCATCCAAAAGCCAAAGCAATTTACCCTGCCAATACTGTGACTCTTCAGCAGCTCTAGGGCCAGCAACAATATTGCTCCAAATGAAATTGTATGTTATATACAGTACTTGAGTATTGTTTTTATTTTCAGTTCTCAAGAGCTTATAACAGGGCAGAATTCTAGGATTTCCCTTCTTGGTTTTAAAGAAGCGTGAAATCCCTTTTTTTCTTTTAATTTTAAACAACTTTGCAATTTACTTCTATTATAACATTTGCTTCATTATTTTGGTATCCTTTGTTGAAGGAGCAAAAAAGCCCTATTAGCAGCCACAGATCAGCAGCTAGCTCCCAGTAGTGCATTGCTGCTTCTGATCCTACATTATTCAACAAAGGTTATAAAGAGAATGAATCAAATTAAATAATTAAAGTAAATTGGAGAGTTGTTTAAAATTGCATGAATATGTTTTTAATGTTTAAATGTTAATGTTGACTTTACTAACCCTTTAATCTGTAACTCAGTCATTGTGATTGACTTAATTGTCAGGTAACAAAAGACATACACAATTTATAAACATAATTATAATTGCTAACGTTTCCTTTAACATAGACAGTACAAATCCATGTCTTAAAAACAAGTGACACATTTACATGTACAGTATTACAATGTTCACAAAGGCTCTCTCCTCTCTCAGGCATATGGTGGGTTTTTGGCTCTGAAGATGCTTGCCATTTCTGAAGGACAGTTGGCGTGTGGTGTAGTGGTAGCTCCTATTACCAACTTTCAGCTACATTGTAAGTATTTGGTAAATTGGAATTCCGGATATTGTTACACACACATTATATGCCGGCCTCCTTGTCTAAAGCTTAATTATAAATTAAATTGTATTATACATATTACGTAAATATGTGTTAAAGGGACAGTCTACTGTAAAATTGGTTTCCCCTTAATGTGGTTCCATTTACATGTTATACCAGCTGCAGATTTTAAAATGCATGAGAAGTTGTTGCTTTTGAGTTATTTTTGTTTTTGAAATAGCTTTTTCTGCTAATTGAAACCACACTCCAATACAATGGGCGGAGCTTGTAGGGAAAACAAATCTCTATCTTCTCTGTCTAATTATTAACACAAAGTCCTCCTTATCGTATTTATCACTGTTTATTCAAAGGTCAATATTTAGGTCCCAATTCTAAAAACGTAGCCAGGATAGATGTGGTTTTCCATGCCAACACTCGCCCCTTTTTTATAGAATTTCATGAGAGCTGCCCCTGCGAGTGTCAGTGTGGAAAACCACGTCCAGCAGAGCAAAGTTTGTAAAAGAGATGTCTCTAAAAGAGATTATGACCGCTTTCTGCTATGTAAAAGTTCACAATGGAGGACAAAGTATACAGGGAGAACCCGGCGTATGTTTAGACTTTAATTTTATGGCTAATACAAATCAATTTATGCTGTGTTAAGCCCACTGTACGTTAAAATCACTGTTATTTTCGTATGCATAGGTTTTCCTTTCAGAGTAATTAGTGTTTTGAGTATTTTGATAAAAACTTGCTTTAAATTTGCAAGGAGAAACAGTGAGATGTGTAAAGAGAAAATGTTTAGAGAATGACCCTGGAATTTGAGAGACAATATCATACATGCCCATGGAACGCCCCCCAAATAAAAACCTGATTATGAATATTTATGGGTTTTTTGTACACCCAGTGTACTTAAATTACGATTTATGCTTTGCATATTTAATTTGATTCATTCCTGTGTAATTTGAATACAAAATTTACATTTTTGATGAAATACAATTCTTGGTGAACAATTTTGTTACAATTTTTGATGCACCTTAACAATACAATTGTTTTGCCTGTGTATTTGTGTGTGAATGGTTAAATTATTTGTTTTGTATTTTTAAATTAAGATTTTCATTGTGCACTTATTTTTTAATGTATACATCTCCTTCCCATAGGAGGATCCAGTATACATCCCTTAGGGCCCAATTACCTAAATAAAGGTCTCTTAAGGTCTCTGGGCTGTCGAGATTAATTAAGAATGCTCGCCAATACTTTTAATTCACTGGGTGAATTATCTAAAGCCACTTTTTAGCCTGAAATCAGTGTGTCTCGCTAAGGGGCATATATTGCACTTTCCTATGGGAATGAGAAATTACAAAAGTGCACAATAAAATCGTAATTTAAAAATTATACAAAACGAATAATTGAACCATTCACACAAAAATACACAGGAAAAAACTTGTATTGTTAAGGTTGAGAGTTGAGACCTCTCATTATTTCTATGGGAGAGAGCTCGCCACTTGCAGGGACAGCACATTTTCTTTGATAATTGCACCAAGACGGTAAGGGTAAACGTGGTTTTTCACATCGTTTGCTTTAGAACTTTTGATCATCGGCCCTTAGTGAGACATCCTGTTTTCAGGGTAAAAAGTGGCTATAGAGAATCCCACCAGAGAAATAGAAGAACTGGTGAGCATTCTTAGAGAATCTCTCCAGCACAGAGACCTTTAGAGAATTGTGTTCTTACAGAGAACAATGGAAAATTAACATTAAATAGCACTTCTCTGTCACAGCCTCCACTAGGAGTATTATTTTTCATGTAAACTTTCTGGTTTACTTCTTTTTTTTTTTTGTAACCATTACTTTTTTAATATAGGTAGGGATGAAATAAAAAAAATCAGCTATCTCAAATGAGAAAATAAAAATTGGTAATTGGGGAAACAATATACACTGTCCTTTTAATAGGAGTGGAGACAATTGGCTGTATGAAAAACACACAAAATGTGCTGGTTCAAGGGATTATTAACAGAGGTTGAACACATTTAATGGCACATGAAGCCCAATTTTTTTTATTTCATGATTATGACAGAGATACATTTTTTAAAAAGTTTCCAACTTACTTCTTTTATGAAATGTACTTTGTTCTCTTTGTCGTAAAGCAAGTGGGAAGGCTCATGTAGGTAAGCTCAGGAGCATACATAAGTCTGGAATACTATATGGCAGGAGTTTTGCAAATGTATATAATAAGTATTCTTGCAAGAGAACTAGAAGGCAGCTGTGTTTACTACCATGTGGTGCTCCAAACACAAGTACCTCACCTACCTATGTATGATCTTCAGAAAATACCAATAGAACAAAACTAATATGATAATATGTAAATTAAGTGTATGCTCTGTCTGAATCACAAAGAAAAAATGTGCGTTTAACAAGGAGATATACTGTAGGTTATGCATTGCACAGCAGGTTTTAATGTATTGGATGGAATTTTTTTATGTTAGGTATCAGTTTTGGTTCTATGATGGTGTTGAGGGGTGCTATGCATGTGTAGCACCCCAATGCGTTGTGAAGGGCTCCATATATTATGTGACCACCTTTGTTAGCCCCTCAATTATTAAGTTCTAGAATGGCCATTGTGAGGTATTCTTATCTGGATAGTAGCAGGTTTTTATTTTATCACTAACTGATCATGACAGTCCCACTAGACATCTATTATAATAACCAATCAATGTTGTAGGTAAAATTGATATTAATTTACTCATATTTATTTTATTTCATATCTGATTTTTGTAAAAATGTTCATAAGTAATATATAAAGATAAAATATATTTCTTAATGTTTTCATTGTGATTCTAAGTAATGTATAAGGGATAACTTAGGTAACTTAAATAAGATTACATGGATTTGTTTTTATATACAGTTCATTATATATGTTTGGTAAATCTTATTGGATATTTTGGTTTTGGAACAGCAGCAGTCATTTCTGAGAGATACCTAGGGATGCCATCTCAAGAAGGTTCGGCTTATACGGTAGGTTTTGGAGCACACATCTATCCCTAGTATATTTATAAGTTAAAATAAAATGCTGGATTGATTACAATTAACTTTCCACAGTAAATACACTCATACATATTCATGAAACACATATTATATACCCATTCTGCCATCCCTACTAGAATCCCAAAGTACTATTTATTTCCTTATGAGCAAAAACAGAGCTTCATAAAATGTAAAAGGGATGTGAAAGTCAAAATTGAACGTTCATGTTTCAGATAGAGCATGCAAATTTTAATAGACTTTTCAAATTGACTTCTGAAAATTATTTTTCCTTACCAGCTGAATTTGGAGCTGAGTTTCTTGTATGATAACAATGCTATATATTGATTGTAAAAAATCTGCTGCCACAAATGAGTTTTCAACAGAAAAGCTCCCAAAAAGGACTTTTCAAGTGTTAAGTGTCTGTTTTTGAAATAGAAACTGTGAGGTCTCCTGAAACTGACTCATACAATAGCCCATTCACACCTCTTAAGGTTACCTCAAAGCTCTATTCATGGAACCACTTTGTTTACTCGGCAAGGAAAAACATGTGTGACATTCACCTATTGTCATCAAAAGTCCCCCTCAACATATGTATCTTTCCAGGATGGCCATATTACTATAGGCACTTCAGGTTACCTACATCTACAAATTACATTATTTTATATTTCAAATTTGATTGTATTTCTCACTTGCATTGTCGTGATCATCACAAACAGTACAGGCGTTATTAAAATCGGGTTTTTACAGGAGATCCCATAATCTTTTATGTTATCTAGATGGGTAGACTGTGCACTGTTTTTCTATTGCTATATGGACGTTTAACAACTTTCACAATGATTCTTTTAAACAATATTTATTTCCCTTGTGTGTTAAAGGCCCAGTTCCATTTTGGCATGAACTGTACAGAAAATTGCAGATACAAGACAAGCCTCCATGCATCCTAAATCCAAACTAATTTACAACAGTGCATATATTATTCATCTTGTAATCTGGAATAAGCATAACTGACAGTGACTTCAATAATGTATGCACTGTTGTGATCGGGTTTGGTCAACATAGCGTGCATGGAGGCTTGTACCCTATAAAAAGTCATTCATAATGTCTGCAATTTTGTTTAAGCAGGAAAAGTACAGCAGTTATTTTGCTACTTTTCCAACATCTCTTGTTACCTCCCTGCAATCAGGTACTTTCTAGATGCCATAAATTATATTAAAAGTGTATTCTATGGATAATCAAAAAGTTAATTTTTAGGGCCTGATATTCAAAACCTCGCTGTTCAGGTTAGATATTCTAAGATGTTTCGTTGGTACGGCAAGGCCCTTAAAAAAAATTAGAAACACAAATTTTAACTTAACAAATTTTTATGTTGCTATGTAGTGTACTTTATGTGAAACAGAGACTCCTACATTATAATACAAGGTCTACAAAAAATCCCAAAGTTTTTGCGTGAGGTTTTGAATATCAAGCCCTTAGTCTCATCCTAGAAGTGTGGATGGAGAAAGCCATTAAATACAGAGCATATAAACTGAGGTAAAGATGAGACAAAATACTGGGAAGAAACCAAGATCCTAGAAGTTTATTTTCCCTTTTTCCATAGATGGCCTCTGTTCTAAATGATGTTCAAAAACTGAAAGAGCATTGTTTTCTACTTGTTCATGGAACAGCTGATGGTGAGATTCTTGCCTGTGTAATGATTGTACAAGTGCATGCAGGGAAATCATTCGCTGAAGGTCATCATAAAGCTATGTTGGAGTCTATTCCAATCCATTAGATGAGCTGTATTGTGTGCTTTGCATGGTTTTTGAAGGATTTTCACAATCAAAGCTTTTTTACAGTCCATCAGAAAAATTGGTTATTGAGGGGTGAATATAAATTAAATATTACATGTAATTATTTATATATAAAACATATACATTAAAATGGGCATGCATGTATATAAATACTTTAGTAATAATGTAATACACTTCTTTCCTCTCAGATCTATTCTACCTGTTGCTCCCAGTGGATTCGTACCTAAGCTAAAATTAATTTATTTTAACATGAAGGTTTATTTAAAGTTCATTAAAACATCAGCTGTGCACATGTATTCACATGAAACCATACGGTAAACAGAATGATGCTAATGACCCCAAAAGAGCAGTTTAATTCATTCAAATGGTAACTTTTCTAACTGATTGGAATGGCTTAGAGTTGCATGCAATGTTTTTGTATAGTAAATTAAAAGGTATTGGAATGGGGGTCTTTGCTGGTACCTTTGTTGGTAAGCATGACAGAACCAAAGACTAACAACATGTTGTCATAAAGAAACCAACATTTTATATTATAACACTGTAAAGCTGTGCACAAACATATGTACACATACATATACATACATACACATTCACATATATACATACACATATAAAAATCCACATATACACATCTTTGAGACCTTCCCAGTGCAACACTTTATCATGGCCCGAATGGTGCCTAATGCATCTGTTTCTTCGCAAGCCTTCAGGCTCGCCAGAAACAGGAGTTAAGAAGCAGCGGTCTTAAGACCGCTGGACCTTAACTCATATGCCTCCTCTGAGGCATCGGACAGCAATCCGCCCAATCGTGTACGATGGAGTTAATTGGTACCCCTGCTAGCGGACGATTGGCCGCAAATCTACAGGGGGCTGCATTGCACAAGCAGTTCACCAGACATTGATAAATCGGCCCCATATAGTAATTTTCACTCACCGGCCACTTTTATGTACACATTGTCAATTGCTTGGTAACACAAATTGCTAAACAGCCAATCACATGGCAGCAACTCAATGCATTTAGGCATCTAGATGTGGTGAAGATGACTTGCTGAAGTTCAAACCGAGCATCACAAATGGGAAGAAAGGGGTTTTAAGTGACTTTGAACGTGGCATTTTTGTTGGTGCCAGAAGGGCTGGTCTGAGTATTTAAAAAACTAATGATCTACTGGGATTTTCACACAGAACCATCTCTAGGGTTTACAGAGAATGGTCCAAAAAAGAGAAAATATCCAGTGAGCGGCAGTTATGTGGGCTAAAATGCCTTGTTAATGTCAGAGGTCAGAGGAGAATGGGCAGACTGGTTGGAGATTATAGAAAGGCAACAGTAACTCAAATAACCACTCGTTACAACCAAGGTATGCAGAATACCATCTCTGAAAGCACAACATATCAAACCTTAAAGGGACAGTCAACACCAGAATTTTTGTTGTTTAAAAAGAAAGATAATCTCTTTATTACCCATTCCCCAGTTTTGCATAACCAACACAATTATAATAATACACATTTTACCACTGTAATTATCTTGTATCTAAGATTCTGCTGACTGCCCCCTTATTTCAGTTCTTTTGACAGACATGCAGTTTAGCCAATCAGTGCTCACTCCTAGGTCACTTTACGTGCTTGAGCTCAATGTTATCTATATGAAACACTTGAACTAATGCTCTCTAGTGGTCAAAATGTATTCAGATTAGAGGCAGTCTTCAAGATCTAAGAAACCTCCTAGGTTTAGCTTTCAACTAAGAATACCAAGCGAACAAAGCAAAATTGGTGATAAAAGTAAATTGGGAAGTTGTTTAAAATTCCATGCCCTATTTAAATCATGAAAGTTTTTTTTGGACTTGACTGTCCCTTTAAAGCAGATGGGCTACAGCAGCAGAAGACCACATGGGGTGCCACTCCTGTTAGTTAAAACCGGAAACTGAGGCTACAATTCGCACAGGCTCACCAACATTGACTAATAGAAGATTGGAAAAACGTTGCCTGGTCTGATGAGTCTCGATTTCAGCTGCGACATTCAGATGGTAGGGTCAGAATTTGGCGTAAACAACATTAAAGCATGGATCCATCCTGCCTTGTATAAACGGTTCAGGCTGGTGGTGGTGGTGTAATAGTGTGGCGGATATTTTCTTTGCACACTTTGAGCCCCTTAGTACCAATTGAGCATCATTTAAATGCCACGGTCTACCTGAGTATTGTTGCTGACCATGTCCATCCCTTTATGACTACAGTGTACCCATCTTCTGATGGCTACTTCCAGCAGGATAATGCATCATGTCACAAAGCTCAAATCATCTCAAACTAGTTTCTTGAACATGACAATGAGTTCACTGTACTCCACAGTCACCAGGTCTCAATCCAATAGAGCACCTTTGGCATGTGGTGGAACAGGAGATTTGCATCATGGATGTGCAGCCGACAAATCTGCAGCAACTACATGATGCTATCGTGTCATAAGGACCAAAATGTCTGAGGAATGTTTCTAACACCTTGTTGAATCTATGCCACAAAGAATTAAGGCAGTTCTGAAGGCAAAAGAGAGTCCAACCCGGTACTAGCAAGGTGTATCTAATAAAGTGGCCAGTGAGGAGGGTGTGTGTGTGTATGTGTGTATGTATGTGTATATATATATATATATATACATTTTATTGTTTTATTAATAAATCTGTGATTATTTTTG
The DNA here is from genome assembly GCF_027579735.1 of Bombina bombina. Classification (NCBI taxonomy): domain Eukaryota; kingdom Metazoa; phylum Chordata; class Amphibia; order Anura; family Bombinatoridae; genus Bombina; species Bombina bombina. The sequence goes on from NC_069501.1 coordinate 984,611,232, forward strand.
CATTTCACGTCTCAGACTGATTCCTGGTACCCTGATACGTGCTAACCTGCTCCTCTTCTTTGCAAAGCTCTGGCCGCACTCAGGAGACTTAGCATGGTGGCTCCAAAGGCCTTCACTAAAGGACTTTCTCCTTTAGTGCTGGGAGCCGCTGCACTAAGCTTCCTATTAGTGTGGCCGGGGCTCTTTGAAGAAAAGGAGCAGGTTAGCGCTGCTCTCCAGCACGCTAAAGGTAAGTATTTAACCCCTTAAAGGTAATTTAAAGATAGAGAATGCATACTGGTGATAGAGAGAAAGACAAATAGAAATATATATTTTATAATAACAATAAAAAAATTCAGTGGGCGTGTCTGAATGGCGATCTGAGAGGTCACACTTCCCAAAGCTCCAGCTAATATGCCAATCCACCGATTATCGGATATATCCTACAGTGTAATTCTCTTCAATTATCCTACTTTATATCACTATTCTATAGTGCATCACATTAAGGGTGACTTCGCTGTATTCCTGACGCTGGAGACTTGGTACAGACGGTAGAGGCCTAGAGCGGCGGCTCCCAGACAGCGGTGCTTCCCCCCACGGTGTACCAAGGTAATTAGCCACAGCTGATCATCCCAGCAGCTCTGCGCGATTCATGTCAAGCCCACACCATCGGCGCCAAGGGAAAAGAGGCACCCAAATTAAAGTGGACTGACTCCAACAAACATTAAAAGATTACGCCTGAAAATGACCACCACATGGGAAATAAACTTGCAAAACCACCTCAATAAATACTTCGAAAACTTTGAGTTACTTATGCAGAACCTAATGGACAAAGCCCCAATGGATTACTTGATTAACAGATGCACAGGCAAAACATCACCGGAGCTCCCTGCAATAGAAGAACCGATAACCCAGCATGCCGCCATCTTAACTGAGGATACACAAACACCAGACCCACAATCAAATATCCTAAAACAGGTGAAACCGCTTTCCAAGACATTGTATCAACCTTATTACAAGATGAAACCCTACATCTCTGCTATGACCACTTCATGCAAGAGAAATCTTTATAGTGCCAACAGGACAATCCTAGAATGCACCGGGGGTCCATATAAGTTTTCATATAAGCCTCACCGCTGTCCGTGCCCTCATGGGAGCTTGGGGGGGGTTCCCCGATTGTCTCAGATACTGAGGGGACTCACTTCTCATCTAACACTATCTCAACGGATGAAAAAAGGACGCTCTTGTCTGGCATGCTGCAGATTTATATAATACAAAAATGAAGCAAGTGGTTCAAAATCCTCCTGGCGATCTAACATTGGTACCTTACCTCAGACTATTGCACATCTCTTATACTCATCTTGGGCAGGGAAGTGTCTATGGAATGCTTAAACAAGTACCCTACCTGCAAACAAAACCTTGTGGCTGATTAAATATTTGTTATAACCTCATAGCTATCGGTAATATAATAGACACTGTTCTAGGCTATAAAGTTATACCTAAAGCCATGTTCTGTTCTATCTTTATATAGTGTTATGTTGGTGTACATTCAATATTTTATTTAAAACTATTTCAGCAGTCAGTTTTACGTAAGAGAGCTATCAGATTCTTATTACTGTTACACCCATGTTCAACTGTTTAGTTTATGCACTTAGATATCCCATATGAGAACAGGGAAAGCTATATCTCTAGACTCTAATGTATGCTTGTATTCTAATTGTATGTAAAGAAGATGGTGCACATATTTCTAAAATGCTTCGCCCATTAACCAGCGGCTTGTGGCCGGAGCCGCGGAGAGGGCGAAAGTTTATTTAATTTCCACAAAGAAATGTCTCCTGTATTATTTAAGTCAAACATAATCACTCACTTGTTTTCCCTACTAACAAAACCTTCAGTTCTTTGTCCACCATTGTTTCCTACCTATCACTGTCTATTAAATGGCAGCATTACCATGCCAGAATAAAGTTATATCAGTAGGCCTTGGGATAGCCACGTTTAACTCTCTTATATCTCCTTACTAACTGATCTTTTATACATCACTCCCTAGCACAGGATTTATACATCTAATCCCAGAAAATGATTTGAGAATGGTGCTAAGAATATCTTAGACAATTAACATTTGCATCAGCTTTGGCCTATAGGTCATGTGCATTATAACACCCAGAGTACATGGCTTGATTTTTTGTTTTCCTTATTTATCACACATCCTAAAGCAAGGCCCAATTCTTATCATGTTATGTATGTTTTACTTTTTGTTTCATCTTTATTGTTTAAATCAATAACCCCTTGTCCAGAGCATTAACCACAGAGGCCCAAGAGCGGCCCGATTGATCCTAAAAGGGGAAAAAATGGGGACTTATATACTGTTTATTTACATGGGGTGAAACTACACGGGGTGCAGAGGTCGCAATTGCAACTGGGCCCCGAAGGGTGGGGGCCCTGCTTTAAAAAAATATATATTTTTTACAATAAAAAACGTTGACCTGCCACTGCCTGTACTGATATCATGTGAGTGTGACATGATGCTTCACTAGTGTCTCTGACTACAGGGGTTAGTGTTTCTGTTTTACCCATTGGTGTTTATGTATGTATGTGACTGTGTGTGTATTTATGCATGTATGTGTGTATGTGTATGTTTGTGGAACCAGCAAATTACAGACCTTGTTACTACAGCATGGGGGGGCAGGGTATCTCACTGTGACTACTGTGGTCACTTTATAAAGTACTGGGGCGGGTAGGGTCAGGCCAGCCATCTCACCGGCAGATTACAGACTGTGTCACTGACTCACTATATACAGTACTGGTGGGTTAAACAGTGTCACTATATACAGTAATAGGGGGTCAGACCATCTCACAGACTGTGGGCACAGGGTATCTCATTTTGCATACATGTAATCTGATTCCCTTTTTTTCTGTGTTTTAATTATATATATAAAACAAAGATATATATATATATCAAATTCACTTTTTTTTTGGGGGGGGGGCCCTTCTTAGATTCTTGCACCTGGGCCCTGTGGTTTCTAGTTACGCCTCTGTTATTAACCATTGTTGTACAGAAAAGATATATATGCCTGATATGTATATTACTTTATATTTTATTTTTAACTTGTATATGTATCACCAGGTCCTCAATAAAAAGAATATATTTAAAAAAAGAACATTGGAATGCAAAATATGTGTAATATGTGTAATGCATTTCTGGTTCTTGCAATTTAGGTTTTATGAGGTGTCAGGTTAGCACACCTGATAATTTAGTTAATCTTAAGGCGTGTTACTGAGATATTAAATATAAAAAAATTATAGTAATTATTACAGATAATGTAAAAAATATATATTATTTAGAATTTTTTCACAGTATTTATAATAATTTGTAATTTATTAATATTTTTTAAAATGTTTTATTTAATATTTCTATTATGTGCCTTAAAGGGACAGTAAACACTTTGTATATAATTACCTTAATCAAATGTTGTAAACCTGATGAAACGTCTGCAACATTTGAAATATACTAGTTCACATTGTATTGTGTTGGATTCTATGTTCAAACTGTGCATCCAGTCCGTTAAAAATGCCCCCCAAACTCAGCCCCTAAGGATCTTCTTACCTTGATTCCATATGCTCCTCTAGTAAACGACTCACAAATAATTTGTTCTGTCCATGCACGGACTGTTGCGCTTGCTTGATCGGATTGTCTCACACGTGACTTGCCGAACTTGGGCAAGCACAACATCTAGGGGGAGTAAAAAATCCGGAACCTTCAGATAACATATTATATCAGATAATATAGATTATATTGATTTTTACTAAATGGCAATTACAGTAAGGGGTTTTTAATATATGAATAATATAAATGTAATAATACAAGGAATAATTTTGCAGAGGCGCAACAGGTTGAGCAGGAAGTAGAACGCTTCAGATAGAGTCTGCTATTTAAAGTGTTCCCTTTGCTCATCCAGTAATGAAGACAGGGAAATACATTGCTGTGCGCATGCGCATCGCCGTGTGAGTAGCGTTTCTATGTCATCTTCACTGCATGATGGCACAGTTGAAAGCCTCGGGAATGAGACAAGGTTTTGAAAAAAAACATTGAATGTTGATAAAGAAGGTACAAGGAAGAGGCGTTTGGGGGCCATTTTGGAGACAGATAAATTGATGATTACATTAGGGATATTTATGGCTGCTGCTCTTCTTCACTATAGGGGGTATGTGAATAATGATTGAATGGTTATGGATTTTTATAATAGATAGCAATGTTAGTGGTGTTTACTGTCCCTTTAAGACAACTAAGTACACCTGTACACCTGTAGCTTATACTTACCTTTATTATTATTATTCTTTATTTGTAAAGCGCCGACAGATTCTGCAGCGCTGTCCATGGGTACAAGGGTAGCAGTACAATTGAGAAACAATACGATAAAAGAAAAAAAATTTAACAGACAAATACAGGGGGAATTGAGGGCCCTATTACCGTGGGAACTTACAATCTAGATCGGATCGTCTCACACGTGACTTGCCTTTAGTGTTAAAACTTTGCTATTTTCCGTAAAATAATAACAAAAAAGGCATTTCAGCTCTATATGGCAGCCATATTTACAACAATGTATAACATTGTTACAAACACTGCTGCCATATAGTGCTCGAGACATGAGCGCATTCCTGAGCCTACGTATGTATTCTGCTATGGAATGCAACAAAGATACCAATGCAAAAACACACAAATTGTCCCTAAACTACACCAACTAAATGGATAGAAAAGAAGGAAAACACATATACAGTTGTACAAAACTTTAGAGGGACATTAAACACTAAAAAATACATCTACATGTTATTCTCAGACTATTGTTTTCTTTCAATGCATCATTCTATCTAGCATCTATTTAAAGTTCTATTAGCTGTTTAAATATTGACAAAATCAGTGTAAAGTTTTAGTGTCTATAAAACAATTGCAGGCTTTTTTTTATATATACACTATTTATCATTTTATATTACCAGCTCAAAGTGATTTATGTCCCTTTAATAACAATGGTTAATACACAAGAGTTAACCTTAAAATTCTATTAAAAAGAAGTGCAGTGATGCATTTGTACACTGCTCTGTAGTACTGTTGGACTTAAATGTATTAAACTGTTTGATTTTGCATCACTTGGGAAACCTGCAATAGAGTTGAGGTTATTCTAGAGAACAGAATCTTACCATATTGTATTAGAAATCATATCCATAGAATAACAGGATTTTATATTTTCTTACATGATGTAAGCTATTCCCCTTAAACAAATACAGGTCTCTCATATTACTAATTGTTCTTCCCTTTATCTGTCGCAATCACTTTATGAAGCCAACGTACATTTCCAGCATAGCGCAGAACTCATAAGCCGACTGATTCTAACTGGGGCGAACATTACCAGCAGGGTACGTATAATAGCTTTTGTTTCTGTAATATGTAAATCTTTTAAACTTGCTATATCAGTTTCTGCAGGTATAATAAATAGATGTGCTTCTTTTTTTAAAGACATAGAAAGGTCAAAAATGAAATGTGCATAGGTGCATTTCAATTTACAATAGAAGCATTTTTGCAATATACTTCAATAGCAAAAATGTTTCAAGTAAAAGTTATTACCGTTTTTCTGCACCATACACAAATATCCTTTGAGGGCCTCGTGCACCAGCATTTAAATCTCAGAGAGTCAGCAGTATTTTGTATGACACAAATGACTACTTTAGAAGCAATACACACCACTGCCACCTCTCTGAGAAGGTGAGGTGTTCGAATACTGGTGCCCAAGGCCCTCACAGGATATGTGAGTATGCCACACAAAAAAGTCATCACTTTTCATTATTGATGATGAAAGTATACTGCAAAAATGCTGATATTTCAAATTGAAATGTACCCATGCAGATTTCATTTTTGACCTTTCTATCCCTTTAAGGCACCAGAAGTCTTCTGTTTCTACTTTTCATAATTAATTAATTAATTATTTTTTTTGCAGTGTCATGAAAAAGTGCCAGTTGTTTGATTCCCAGCTGGGCTGCCAGTTAGTAGTGGCTGGCAGCCAAATCTGAAATACCAAATGCTGCAATTAAAAGTTTTTTAAAAACTGCATTCTTTGCTGAAGAGATACCTGGGTTAGTGTCTGTAGCATTATATGTCAGGAAATAGAGTCTTGCAAGTGGATAATATTCTTGCAAAACTGCTGCCATATAATGCTGGAGACACATGCTCGCTCCTGAGCTTTTTCAACAGATGATACCATGAGAATGAAGAAAATTTGATAATAGAAGTAGACATGTGCGTTTCGTTCCGAATCAAAATTTGGCCAAATTCGGAGATTCAGATCGATTCGAATTTCCAAATTACCCTAGCAATGAAACTTAACTAATCCGAATGCATTTGTACCGAATAAATCTGAATTAGTTAGGATTTATTCGTTACATTCGAAATGTAATATTCAAAATAGTATTTCTAGTCTACAACTGTGTTTAATAAATGTCATCGAATTTGAATGCTACATTAGAATTCGAATGTAACATTCGAATTCGAAATAGTATTTCTAGTCTAATACTGTTTGAAATAGTATTAAACTTCCGAATTTACGATTCGAATCTGAAACGAATACATCTGAATACATCTGAATTTATTCGAATCCGAATGAATCCAAAACAAATGCATTCAAATGTATTCGAATCGATCGGAATCCGAAATGCAAAAAAATCTGAATCGGTCCGAAACTAATTTTATCGCTGCGCACAAGTCTAAATAGAAGTACATTAGAAAGTTTTTTAAAATTGCATGCACTGGGGCCTAGTTATCAAGCCGTCAACCTCAAATACGCTGGAATTCCGCATCGTATTTGTGGCGAGGCTGATACGCCTTAGTTATCAAAGGCTCGAGACCGGCAAAAGTAGAATTTTGTGACGTAAGCATCGATCCGCCGGACTCAGTCCGACACAGATCGATTCTTACGTCACTCCAGATGTTCCGCACACAAGTGCGGCACAATCTGACTACTTTTGCTAGTTATCAAAAAACTAGCAGGTATGCTCGGCACTTTTACGGCCCAGCGTACCTGGTTTTCAATCCGCCACCCCTGGAGGCGGCGGATCCCATAGGAATCAATGGGAGTCTGACCATAGCGAAAGTACAAGTTCGCTGCTGACAGACATCCCATTGATTTCTATGGGAGCTGTCTACACCTAACACCCTAACATGTACCCGAGTCTAAACACCCCTAATCTGTCCCCGCTACACCGCCGCAACTAAATAAAGTTATTACCCCCTAAACCGCCGCTCCCGGAGCCCACCGCAAACTACTCTATACATATTAACCCCTAAACCGCCGCTCCCGGAGCCCACCGCAACTATAATAAATGTATTAACCCCTAAACCGCCGCTCCCTGAACCCGCCGCAACCTATATTAAATGTATTAACCCCTATCCTGCCCCCCCTACACCGTCGCCACCTATAATAAATTTATTAACCCCTAATCTGCCCCCCCTACACCGTCGCCACCTATAATAAATTTATTAACCCCTATCCTGCCCCCCACTACGCCGCCGCCACTGTAATAAAATTATTAACCCCTAAACCTAAGTCTAACCCTAACCCTAACGACCCCCTAACTTAAATATTAATTAAATAAATCTAAATAAATTAACTCTTATTAACTAAATGAATCCTATTTAAAACTAAATACTTACCTTTAAAATAAACCCTAATATAGCTACAATATAAATAATAATTATATTCTAGCTATCTTAGGATTTATTTTTATTTTACAGGTACCTTTCAATTTATTTTAACTAGGTAAAATAGCTATTAAATAGTTATTAACTATTTAATAGCTTACCTAGCTAAAATAAAGAGAAATGTACCTGTTAAATAAATCCTAACCTAAGTTACAATTACACCTAACACTACACTATACTTTAATAAATTATTCCTATTTAAAAATAAATACTTACCTGTAAAATAAACCCGAAGATAGCTACAATATAATTAATAATTATATTATAGCTATCTTAGGATTTATATTTATTTTACAGGTAACTTTGTATTTATTTTAGCTAGTTAGAATAGTTATTAAATAGTTATTAACTATTTAATAACTACCTAGCTAAAAGAAATACAAAATTACCTGTAAAAGAAATCCTAACTTAAGTTACAATTAAACCTAATACTACACTATCATTAAATTAATTAAATAAACTACCTACAAATAACTACAATTAAATACAATTACATAAACTAACTAAAGTACAAAAAAATAAAAAAAGCTAAGTTACAAAAAATAAAAAAATAAGTTACAAACATGTTAAAAATATTACAACAATTTTAAGCTACTTACACCTAATCTAAGCCCCCTAATAAAATAACAAACCCCCCCAAAATAAAAAAATGCCCTACCCTATTCTAAATTAAATAAATTTCAAAGCTCTTTTACCTTACCAGCCCTTAAAAGGGCCATTTGTGGGGGCATGCCCCAAAGAAAACAGCTCTTTTGCCTGTAAAAGAAAAATACAACCCCCCCCCAACATTAAAACCCACCACCCACATACCCCTAATCTAACCCAAACCCCCCTTACAAAAACCTAACACTAATCCCCTGAAGATCATCCTACCTTTAGTTGTCTTCACTCAGCTGAGCCACTGATGGAACTGAAGAGGACATCCGGAGCGGAAGAAGTTAATCCTCCAAGCGGCGCTGAAGAAATCTTCCATCCGATGAAGTCATCATCCAGGCGGCGCTGAAGAAAAGTCTTCGATCCGGCCGATGTCATCTTCAAAGAGGCGCTGAAGAGGTCTTCTATCCGGGCGAAGTCATCTTCCAAGCCGGGTCTTGAATCTTCGTTCCGCCGACGCGGAACCACCTTCTTCACCGACGGACTACGACGAATGACGGCTCCTTTAAGGGACGTCATCCAAGATGGCGTCCCCTCAATTCCGATTGGCTGATAGGATTCTATCAGCCCATCGGAATTAAGGTAGGAAAATTCTGATTGGCTGATGGAATCAGCCAATCAGATTCAAGTTCAATCCGATTGGCTGATCCAATCAGCCAATCAGATTGAGCTCGCATTCTATTGGCTGATCGGAACAGCCAATAGAATGCGAGCTCAATTTGATTGGCTGATTCCATCAGCCAATCAGATTTTTCCTACCTTAATTCCGATTGGCTGATAGAATCCTATCAGCCAATCGGAATTGAGGGGACGCCATCTTGGATGACGTCCCTTAAAGGAGCCGTCATTCGTCGTAGTCCGTCAGTGAAGAAGGTGGTTCCGCGTCGGCGGAAGGAAGATTCAAGACCCGGCTTGGAAGATGACTTCGCCCTGATAGAAGACCTCTTCAGCGCCTCTTTGAAGATGACATCGGCCGGATCGAAGACTTTTCTTCAGCGCCGCCTGGATGATGACTTCATCGGATGGAAGATTTCTTCAGCGCCGCTTGGAGGATTAACTTCTTTCGCTCCGGATGTCCTCTTCAGTTCCATCAGTGGCTCGGCTGAGTGAAGACAACTAAAGGTAGGATGATCTTCAGGGGATTAGTGTTAGGTTTTTGTAAGGGGGGTTTGGGTTAGATTAGGGGTATGTGGGTGGTGGGTTTTAATGTTGGGGGGGGTTGTATTTTTCTTTTACAGGCAAAAGAGCTGTTTTCTTTGGGGCATGCCCCCACAAATGGCCCTTTTAAGGGCTGGTAAGGTAAAAGAGCTTTGAAATTTATTTAATTTAGAATAGGGTAGGGCATTTTTTTATTTTGGGGGGGTTTGTTATTTTATTAGGGGGCTTAGATTAGGTGTAAGTAGCTTAAAATTGTTGTAATATTTTTAACATGTTTGTAATTTATTTTTTTATGTTTTGTAACTTAGCTTTTTTTATTTTTTGTACTTTAGTTAGTTTATGTAATTGTATTTAATTGTAGTTATTTGTAGGTAGTTTATTTAATTAATTTAATGATAGTGTAGTATTAGGTTTAATTGTAACTTAAGTTAGGATTTCTTTTACAGGTAATTTTGTATTTCTTTTAGCTAGGTAGTTATTAAATAGTTAATAACTATTTAATAACTATTCTAACTAGCTAAAATAAATACAAAGTTACCTGTAAAATAAATATAAATCCTAAGATAGCTACAATATAATTATTAATTATATTGTAGCTATCTTCGGGTTTATTTTACAGGTAAGTATTTATTTTTAAATAGGAATAATTTATTAAAGTATAGTGTAGTGTTAGGTGTAATTGTAACTTAGGTTAGGATTTATTTAACAGGTACATTTCTCTTTATTTTAGCTAGGTAAGCTATTAAATAGTTAATAACTATTTAATAGCTATTGTACCTGGTTAAAATAAATTGAAAGGTACCTGTAAAATAAAAATAAATCCTAAGATAGCTAGAATATAATTATTATTTATATTGTAGCTATATTAGGGTTTATTTTAAAGGCAAGTATTTAGTTTTAAATAGGATTAACTTAGTTAATAAGAGTTAATTTATTTAGATTTATTTAATTAATATTTAAGTTAGGGGGGCGTTAGGGTTAGGGTTAGACTTAGGTTTAGGGGTTAATAATTTTATTACAGTGGCGGCGGTGTAGTGGGGGGCAGATTAGGGGTTAATAAATTTATTATAGGTGGCGACGGTGTAGGGGGGGCAGGATAGGGGTTAATAGGTTTAATATAGGTTGCGGCGGGTTCAGGGAGCGGCGGTTTAGGGGTTAAACTATTTATTTAGTTGCGGAGAGGTGCGGGATCAGCAGGATAGGGGTTAATAATTTTATAATAGAGGGCGACGGTGTAGGGGGGGCAGGATAGGGGTTACTAGGTATACTGTAGGTGGCAGCGGTGTCCGGGAGTGGCGGTTTAGGGGTTAATACATTTATAAGAGTTGCGGCAGGGTCTAGGAGCGGCGGTTTAGGGGTTAATACATTTATAAGAGTTGCGGCAGGGTCTAGGAGCGGCGGTTTAGGGGTTAATACATTTATAAGAGTTGCGGCAGGGTCTAGGAGCGGCGGTTTAGGGGTTAGTAACTTTATTGAGTTGCGGGAGGCTCCGGGGGCGCCGGTATAGGGGGTAGAACAGTGTAGTTTAGTGTGAGTGCTTAGTGACAGGCTAGCAATAAAGCTGGGAAAAAGCCGAAGGGCAGCGAGATCGGATGAGTGATAACTGTCACAGTCCGCTGCTCATCGCCCCGCGGCTTTTTGACAGCTTTATTTGATAACTTAGGCGTATTTTTTCAGGTCCGCGGCGGCGATGTGAGGCGAGCTTAGGCGGGCGTATTGGGCTGGCGAAGCCAGAAAAGTAGACGGCTTGATAACTACCCCCCTTTATCTGAATAATAAAAGAAAACAATTGGGTTTCATGTCCCTTTAAATGAAACCATCCTGGTTTTGTTGATGACATGTATGACACTTGCTAACTAATCAAAGTTACATCAGTTGTAACATTTAGAACTACATTGTCGCTCACAGTATATTATGTAGGGGTCTAACCTTCACATCCAGAACCCTTTGTATTGAGAAAACCAAACCGTTCTCAAGCTAAAATTTACATTTAAAAAATTATTTGAGGGAACTCACCGTATTGACGAGACTTCTTAGATCATCTAGCCAGAGCGGAGAGCTTTAGATCATCCAGGGGTGGGCTGTGCAGTCAGGCAAAGGGACCCGGACCGAGGGCCCAGCACATAAGGGGCCACAAGGAGGGGCTCTTAGTGTAAAGCTTATGCACAGTCACAATTTGTTAAATGAGCTAGCACAGTGGTGAAAGGTGTGCCACTCTAGTGGTTGTGACTGTGGTGGAGCAGGCGGCAGCAGGCAGCCAAATTTTAGTATGGGACAGCTGTGCTAATGGTTGTGAGCTAAGGTGGGCAGCAGATAATCAGGAGCTTGTGCAGTGCTGATAGCTGCACAACATTAACGTATTTAAAGCAGTTAAGGGTGGGCAGTCCCTGGAGTGGGTGCCCTGTGCCTGGATAGGAGATCTGTTACTCTGGGGGCCCTGTAGTGTAGGGTCTGGCCCTGGAGGGTGGGTCTGTCGCTGTGGGGTTGATATTCAAAAGCTCTCTGCTCAGGCGAGATGATCTAAGAACATCTCGTCAGTATGGAGAGGTCCCTTAAAAAAATATGTTAGAAACACAATTTTTAGTTTGAAAGATATTTATCTCACTATGAATTATGAAACTAATAAACCCACAGTTATGTTATAGCAAGATGGAATATAATAAATAATGAAAACGGTATATTGAAAATTGTATTTTTTTCTCTACAGATATATCCTGATGAAGATCATTTCTTCCTATCTAAAGGAAATCAGCGTCACCTTCAGCAGTCAGTTATTTCCTATTTTCAGAGCTGCCTGCAGAATGACATAAGATATTGAGGTGGGTCAGCTCATAACCTCACAAGGAAGACCGGAAGATGTCTTCATTCATAAGCACTTCTGAGGATCTACCAGGCAAAATCTTACCACTGGAAATCTGTAACTCATTGGTGCTAAAGATACTGTCTGAAGGGCACTTATGCACTGTGACAAAGATCACAGAATAGCTCTAGATCTGCCAAGTTTTCATCTACTTTAAGTCAAGGCGATTTTACATTTCAAACAAATAAATGACTGTTTAATACTCTTTTAGCATTTTTTGTTTAGACTTCAATATATATTACTTGCTTTTTCCTTTAATGGCACCACTGAACCCAGAATCAGAAGTATCTGGTGCTATATTATGTGGTTATAACCAGGTTCTGTCTAACTAAAATTTTCAACTGTTTTGAAGAAAATAAGGGAGACTAAGGTATAATCACATTTTATGTAGGAAATTGACAAATTATGCAGTGGTTACTGGGAAAAAATATTTTTTACAGTATGATACAGTCTGGTGCAAATCATCTTCATGTAGTCTAGCTGAATATGGTCAACAACTTCCTGCAAATCTGTGAATTCTAATTCTCATTTAAGGCACAATGGGAGTAAATACATAAAGCTGTCACATACGTCAAAATTATTAACTAAATGAGTACAAGAGTACAAGATTAAATGTTTAAAATTAAGATTTTACAAGAGAAAAATACGGAAGAAAATGTTCAAAGAGCAGATAAAAAAGTGAGCCTGAGAGACTGTAAAACAAAAACATTGGTCAAATAAGGGGGATCCGGGGAAATAAGGAGTGGGTGGCAACCTTATGTCTAACAGCTGTACCGCTCTGCATTGCTTGAGAAGAATCAGTAATGAGTTACATATCACTAGTCCATTGATGTAACTGGTAACCCTGATAGCATATTTCTATTACATTTATATTCTGCCATAGCATTCTAGCTTGAGCATTGTGTAGAGCATCTAAACCTTTGCAATATATACTGTGTAACATGGAGAATATAAGTGAATACACTGAACTTAAATAATACATTATATTAATCAAATAAAACTATTTATACATCAAAGTAAACTTATTCAAAATATTTTTTCAGAAATCTTCTTACAGTTTTTGTGGTATCTGGAACAAAAACAAATGGAGAACGTCTAAACTTTGCAAATAGAACTAGATATATTTTAATGTGATATTATATTTATAAATTTAAAATTACCTTCATAGCTAGTTTTGGGGTGGAATAGCCAAGGGACCTGCTCTGTATATGAACACAGCCTCTTAATGGCTATTGGACTTTTATTATTCATCCTTTCACTGTGTAATCTACTTCTCTGTAACCTTAAAGGGACAGTATTTACTCATTTTCATATAACTGCATGTAATAGGCACTACTATAAAGAATAAGATGCACAGATAATGATATAAAAATTCAGTATAAAACTGTTTATACTGAAAGCCCACTGAAAGTGGGAAATAAGACACTCCCCCCCTCCCCCTTCTTTTGCATATGAAAAGGCCCTTTACACAAACAGAAGCAAGCTGGAGAAGGTAGCTGACGGTATTCTCATAACACTTTGGGGCTGGGTTAGGAGTCTGAAAATCAGAGCAATGTTATTTAAAAATAAGCAAAACTATACATTAAAAAAAAAACTTTATGGGCTATATAAATAGATCATCTACAAAACATTTATGCAAAGAAAAAATGAGTGTGTAATGTCCCTTTAAAGCCCTTTATGTTATAGGTACAGTTAACACACTATTCCATTGCTCTTGAGATTTGTAGATTGTAAAGCTTGGAGATCTTTCACTGTGGACTTAAATACATGACTACATTTACTTCTCTCTCAGCAAAGTAACCGCATGTAATCCTGCTTCCCCGTAAGAAAGGCATGGTTTTATGTTTTTTACGCTTTCTGTGTTGCATAGGCATCACGTTTTATATAGCAATATTACATCAGGAAAATAGAAGTCAATAAGCATTTATATAAATATATATTTAACCTTTTGGGATGGACCCATGGACAGAAAGTGAAACTCACTGTGAAGGTTGAACAGATTAAAGGGCCATAATACCCAAATGTTTAAACACTTGAAAGTGATGCAGTATAGCTGTAAAAAGCTGACTAGAAAATATCTCCTGAACATCTCTATGTAAAAAAGAAAGATATTTTACCTCAAAAGTTCCTCAGTAGCCACCTCCCATTGTAAAGGATTTCTAAGCAACATTTTAGTGTGTCTGTCCTGGGACAGCTGAAAGGATGAGCCTCGTGAACTCTCATATTATTTCACCAATCAGGTAAAGGAAGCTTACTATGAAATCTCATGAGAGTTAAGTCAAATCTCATGAGATCACAGTAAGAGTTCATGACCTCAGCACTGCTGATGCTGATTGGCTGCTGTTCATTTCTTCATTTTTATTTTTATTTTTACCTGCAGCTGGGAGCAGCTGAGTATAACTTTTTACACAGAACTTACTCTGCTGAGCTGAGGAAATTGTGAGGTAAAATATCTTCCTTTTTTACATAGAGATGCTCAGGTGATATTTTCAGCTTTTTACAGTTATACTGCATCAGTTTCAAGTGATTTAGCATATGAGTATTATGTCCCTTTAATATTGAAATAAATGTAGGGGATAGAATGAGTGTGTGGAAGATACTCTCCTGCCCTCATTGCATCACATGCCGGAAAGGAGATCAACTTCTAGCTCAGTACCAGACAGCATACAAGTATATTGTTGTAATGATTTGCTCTGTCATTTGCACTGAAGAATGTATGACATCATTTGCCTTGTGCCTTGTTTAAATATTTTATTTGTATATGTGACTGGGATGTTGCTCAAAGTGTCTACTTCGCCATAGAGTTAACTCCGTGCATGTGATTGCTGAATACCAATGACTGATTTAATAATTTTTTGCATTTACATTTGAAGATAAATAATAAACTATTCTAGAAAAAGAATTGTGTATTTATTACTTGTTTACTCATATGGAAATAATGACTTAAAAGGACAGTAAACACCTTGTAATCACAAGACATTTGATGTAGAAAAACATAAGAGCCAAGTCTAGATTTTATAAAAATAAATAATAATAAACTTAAACTCTTCAATCAATAGCAAATCTTCACTTACCATGTGAGGAGCCAACAAGACTGTAGTCTGCAGACAAGAATGGTAACCATAATATTAGTATAAAGTACATTGTTTTGCAGTTGTTATCAGCTAAAACCAATTAGGGACATTTATGTGGCATGGTTAGCCTTGAGAAGCAAGCAGTTTGCGATGCAAGTTTATTCAAGAATTAGAACATCCTTAAGTTTTAGAGCTTAATTACATGAAAATGAGCTAAATGAATAATGAAAGGATATTGCAAATTTGTTTCATTACGTATAACATTTTATTAAAAAATCTCTAGGTAATTGTCCTTTTAAACAAGAGTACATATTGCTTAACCTGGCTGTATACTATGCAGTTTAGAGCAAACTCAGCCCTAATTGGTCACAATCAAGGGATATATCCTATGATAAATATACTCACCAGGGTTTGCAAGTGGTTTATTACTGATTATCAATTTATTAGCATAATGTGTCGTCTTGTAAGTTTTGAAAGCTTTTTAAATATTTATTGTGCATGTAGCTATTTTGCAATTCACTGATAAAATGGTTGATATATATATACTATGAATGTTTCAGTTAATTAACATTAATCTTTAAATATTAAAACATTTATGACCACATTACAAGTGGACTTTAAAAACGGAAATGGTAGGGAGTACTAACATTGCTAGAAACCATACAGTTTGCATTTTTT
The DNA here is from genome assembly GCF_027579735.1 of Bombina bombina. NCBI lineage: Eukaryota > Metazoa > Chordata > Amphibia > Anura > Bombinatoridae > Bombina > Bombina bombina. The sequence continues at coordinate 984,627,379 of NC_069501.1, forward strand.
CCCTTGTATTATAAGTCTATGGCAATATATATTTGTGTGTTCAGTAGTATAATGTGCTCTACAATGACGGAGAGTGCAGGTGTGTTCTTTCCCTCAGATAATAGATTTCTATGAGGCCCTACACTAAATTCATGTTGGATACCGGTTGAGCACTAAGCCAAGTGCAAACATTTCACTAAAGTAATGGAGTTTATGGTTAAAGGGACATGAAACCCCAAATGTTTCTGTCATGATTCAGATAGAAGTAAATTGAAATGTTCTTTAAAGTTCTATTTTCTAGTATTTAATTTGCTTCGTTCTTTAGGTATCCTTTGTTGAAGAAATAGCAATGTACACGGATGAGCCAATCACACAAGGCATCTATGTGCAGGCACCAATAGGCAGCTACTGAGCCTATTTAGGTATGCTTTTTCAACAAAGTATATCAAGAGAATGAAGCAAATTAGATTATAGAAGTAATCCTTTCATTGCAAAGTTGTTTAAAATTGCATGCTCTTACTGAATCATAAAAGAAAAAATATGGGTTTAATGTCCCTTTATGTTCTTTGCCATACACCTTCCATGTTTTTGAATGCACAATAGCAAGTAAAAACAGTTCATTCCTGTTTTGTTTTTTAAATAAGATGTTTTGAATTGCAGGCGAGAGAAACACTAAACCAACAACAAGTGGAGTTAGGGAGCTACTACTGCTTCCCATTGAAGGTATATAGGGTGCGCTATTTATGTATTGGGTGTGTTCAAAATACATTGGTTAAACATTTGGCTTTGGTGAAAAGGAATTGTAATCAACACCCATTAATACCTGATCATGAGTTATTGTTTGAGTAAGGGGTTTGAGAAAGATTAAAACGGTTGTAATCGCAGTCAAAGACAAATGCTAATGCAACACTCAAAGATTCTATTTAGTTTTGTTGTACACTTATTTGTCTTTCATTGCTAAGCTTTCATTGTGTCAAACCCCCTAGCTTGATAACATTTGGGAATGGGTTGCCTCATTTGAATACAAGACTATTTTTTGCCTAGAGTTTCTCTAAACCCACTGTGAGATTTACAGGAGCATAGCAACTACTATGTACTGGTAATCAACAAATTAAATAATAGGAGTAAATTGGAAAGTTGTTTAAAATTGCATGCTCTATCTGAATCATGAGAGAAATGTTTTGCGTTTTATGTCCCTTTAAGTTTCATATAGTTAAAATACTCAAATTGTATTAAAAATATCTCTATCTATCTATCTATCTATCTATCTATCTATCTATCTATCTATATATATATATATATATATATATATATATATATATATATATATATATATATATATATATATATATATCATATATTAAATAAGTGTCTGATAATTAAACAAATAATTGTATTGGTGAATGTAAAATGTTTAGCAAACTTTCAGAATAAAACATTTATTTTTCTTTTTTTCAGGAATCTGGTGTGAAAATTAGGTTTTGAAATAAATACATACTAGATAAATTGCCCTATACTATAATCATAGATATGAGTCCATATTCCTATACTTTATTAAGGAATGACTTCAAATAAAATATATATATTAAATAGTGAATAATAATGAAGTCAAATCTATATATATATATATATATATATATATATATATATATATATATATATATATATATATATATATATATATATATATATATATAATGATATTGGTTCCAACAGAATTCTGCAGGTACATATGGAATATGGAAACATGACTCTTAAGCACATCACTTAAAACATTCTATATATATATTATAAAGATTTAATATTATGCACAGGTCTAATATTAAAATGTATAAGAAGACATACTAAATCAATATACTCATGCTTAGTCTTAAAATGACATGCTCAGTTTAGCGCTGCGGAATCTGTTGGCGCTCTACAAATAACCGATAATAATAATAATAAATTAGTTAGCCCACATCATATGACAAAATAGTTTATTAAGGCTAGGAAATTATGAGTGCATTAAATAGATATTTTATAAATATATATATATATATATCCCTGTAATTGAGAAACAGAATATTTTAAAAATGTAAATGTCTCATTCCCATTCCTGTTGTTGTCCCCCAATGGGCGAAAAACAGTACTACAGCCAAAAGGTTCGGCTGTTAGGAGAGCTACATTTCCCAGTAACCTATGAAAGGTGAGCTCCGGCTCATAGGGCGTATCCAGATTCTATGGAAAGATTAGAGAATGAAGGAGTGGTCTATCACTGATATAGGTTTTCACACAATGCAAGAGGAGACAGACTCACTTTGGTAAAACAGAGATACACACCGTTTGGGGCCTATTTCCACTGAATCCTGGCTGGAAAACTCTCTTTGGGCAAGAGAGATACTGGGGCCTAGTTATCAAGCCGTCAACCTCAAATACACTGGAATTCCGCAGCGTATTTGTGGCGAGGCTGATTCGCCTTAGTTATCAAAGGCTCGAGACCGGCAAAAGTAGAATTTTGTGACGTAAGCATCAATCCGCCGGACTCAGTCCGACACAGATCGATTCTTACGTCACTCCAGATGTTCCGCACACAAGTGCGGCACATTCTCACTACTTTTGCTAGCTATCAAAAAACTAGCAGGTACGCTCGGCACTTTTACGGCCCAGCGTACCTGGTTTTCAATCCGCCACCCCTGGAGGCGGCGGATCCCATAGGAATCAATGGGAGTCTGACCATAGCGAAAGTACAAGTTCGCTGCTGACAGACATCCCATTGATTTCTATGGGAGCTGTCTACACCTAACACCCTAACATGTACCCCGAGTCTAAACACCACTAATCTGACCCCCCCTACACCGCCGCAACTAAATAAAGTTATTACCCCCTAAACCGCCGCTCCCGGAGCCCACCGCAAGCTACTCTATACATATTAACCCCTAAACCGCCGCTCCCGGAGCCCACCGCAACTATAATAAATGTATTAACCCCTAAACCGCCGCTCCCTGAACCCGCCGCAACCTATATTAAATGTATTAACCCCTATCCTGCCCCCCCTACACCGTCGCCACCTATAATAAATTTATTAACCCCTAATCTGCCCCCCCTACACCGTCGCCACCTATAATAAATTTATTAACCCCTATCCTGCCCCCCACTACGCCGCCGCCACTGTCATAAAATTATTAACCCCTAAACCTAAGTCTAACCCTAACCCTAACGCCCCCCTAACTTAAATATTAATTAAATAAATCTAAATAAATTAACTCTTATTAAGTAAATGAATCCTATTTAAAACTAAATACTTACCTTTAAAATAAACCCTAATATAGCTACAATATAAATAATAATTATATTCTAGCTATCTTAGGATTTATATTTATTTTACAGGTACCTTTCAATTTATTTTAACCATGTACAATAACTATTAAATAGTTATTAACTATTTAATAGCTTACCTAGCTAAAATAAAGAGAAATGTACCTGTGAAATAAATCCTAACCTAAGTTACAATTACACCTAACACTACACTATACTTTAATAAATTATTCCTATTTAAAAATAAATACCTACCTGTAAAATAAACCCTAAGATAGCTACAATATAATTAATAATTATATTATAGCTATCTTAGGATTTATATTTATTTTACAGGTAACTTTGTATTTATTTTAGCTAGTTAGAATAGTTATTAAATAGTTATTAACTATTTAATAACTACATAGCTAAAAGAAATACAAAATTACCTGTAAAATAAATCCTAACCTAAGTTACAATTAAACCTAACACTACACTATCATTACATTAATTAAATAAATACCTACAAATAACTACAATTAAATACAATTACATAAACTAACTAAAGTACAAAAAATAAAAAAAGCTAGGTTACAAAAAATAAAAAAATAAGTTACAAACATGTTACAAATATTACAACAATTTTAAGCTACTTACACCTAATCTAAGCCCCCTAATAAAATAACAAACCCCCGCAAAATAAAAAAATGCCCTACCCTATTCTAAATTAAATAAATTTCAAAGCTCTTTTACCTTACCAGCCCTTAAAAGGGCCATTTGTGGGGGCATGCCCCAAAGAAAACAGCTCTTTTGCCTGTAAAAGAAAAATACAACCCCCCCCAACATTAAAACCCACCACCCACATACCCCTAATCTAACCCAAACCCCCCTTACAAAAACCTAACACTAATCCCCTGAAGATCATCCTACCTTGAGTCGTCTTCACTCAGCCGAGCCACCGATGGAACTGAAGAGGACATCCGGAGCGGAAGAAGTTAATCCTCCAAGCGGCGCTGAAGAAATCTTCCATCCGATGAAGTCATCTTCAAAGCCGGGTCTTGAATCTTCCTTCCGCCGACGCGGAACCACCTTCTTCACCGATGGACTACGACGAATGACGGCTCCTTTAAGGGACGTCATCCAAGATGGCGTCCCCTCAATTCCGATTGGCTGATAGGATTCTATCAGCCAATCGGAATTAAGGTAGGAAAAATCTGATTGGCTGATGGAATCAGCCAATCAGATTGAGCTCGCATTCTATTGGCTGTTCCGATCAGCCAATAGAATGCGAGCTCAATCTGATTGGCTGATTGGATCAGCCAATCGGATTGAACTTGAATCTGATTGGCTGATTCCATCAGCCAATCAGATTTTCCTACCTTAATTCCGATTGGCTGATAGAATCCTATCAGTCAATCGGAATTGAGGGGACGCCATCTTGGATGACGTCCCTTAAAGGAGCCGTCATTCGTCGTAGTCCGTCGGTGAAGAAGGTGGTTCCGCGTCGGAGGAAGGAAGATTCAAGACCCGGCTTGGAAGATGACTTCGCCCGGATAGAAGACCTCTTCAGCGCCTCTTTGAAGATGACATCGGCCGGATCGAAGACTTTTCTTCAGCGCCGCCTGGATGATGACTTCATCGGATGGAAGATTTCTTCAGCGCCGCTTGGAGGATTAACTTCTTCCGCTCCGGATGTCCTCTTCAGTTCCATCGGTGGCTCGGCTGAGTGAAGACGACTCAAGGTAGGATGATCTTCAGGGGATTAGTGTTAGGTTTTTGTAAGGGGGGTTTGGGTTAGATTAGGGGTATGTGGGTGGTGGGTTTTAATGTTGGGGGGGGTTGTATTTTTCTTTTACAGGCAAAAGAGCTGTTTTCTTTGGGGCATGCCCCCACAAATGGCCCTTTTAAGGGCTGGTAAGGTAAAAGAGCTTTGAAATTTATTTAATTTAGAATAGGGTAGGGCATTTTTTTATTTTGGGGGGGGTTGTTATTTTATTAGGGGGCTTAGATTAGGTGTAAGTAGCTTAAAATTGTTGTAATATTTTTAACATGTTTGTAACTTATTTTATTTTTTTTTGTAACTTAGCTTTTTTTATTTTTTGTACTTTAGTTAGTTTATGTAATTGTATTTAATTGTAGTTATTTGTAGTTAATTTATTAGGATTTATTTTACAGGTAATTTTGTATTTCTTTTAGCTATGTAGTTATTAAATAGTTAATAACTATTTAATAACTATTCTAACTAGCTAAAATAAATACAAAGTTACCTGTAAAATAAATATAAATCCTAAGATAGCTATAATATAATTATTAATTATATTGTAGCTATCTTATGGTTTATTTTACAGGTAAGTATTTATTTTTAAATAGGAATAATTTATTAAAGTATAGTGTAGTGTTAGGTGTAATTGTAACTTAGGTTAGGATTTATTTCACAGGTACATTTCTCTTTATTTTAGCTAGGTAAGCTATTAAATAGTTAATAACTATTTAATAGCTATTGTACCTAGTTAAAATAAATTGAAAGTTGCCTGTAAAATTAAAAAAAATCCTAAAATAGCTAGAATATAATTATTATTTATATTGTAGCTATATTAGGGTTTATTTTAAAGGTAAGTATTTAGTTTTAAATAGGATTCATTTACTTAATAAGAGTTAATTTATTTAGATTTATTTAATTAATATTTAAGTTAGGGGGGCGTTAGGGTTAGGGTTAGACTTAGGTTTAGGGGTTAATAATTTTATTACAGTGGCGGCGGCGTAGTGGGGGGCAGGATAGGGGTTAATAAATTTATTATAGGTGGCGACGGTGTAGGGGGGGCAGATTAGGGGTTAATAAATTTATTATAGGTGGCGACGGTGTAGGGGGGGCAGGATAGGGGTTAATAGGTTTAATATAGGTTGCGGCGGGTTCATGGAGCGGCGGTTTAGGGGTTAAACTATTTATTTAGTTGCAGAGAGGTGCGGGATCAGCAGGATAGGGGTTAATAATTTTATTATAGAGGGCGACGGTATAGGGGGGGCAGTATAGGGGTTACTAGGTATACTGTAGGTGGCAGCGGTGTCCGGGAGCGGCGGTTTAGGGGTTAATACCTTTATAAGAGTTGCGGCAGGGTCTAGGAGCGGCGGTTTAGGGGTTAATACATTTATAAGAGTTGCGGCGGGGTCTAGGAGCGGCGGTTTAGGGGTTAGTAACTTTATTGAGTTGCGGGAGGCTCCGGGGGCGCCGGTATAGGGGGTAGAACAGTGTAGTTTAGTGTGAGTGCTTAGTGACAGGCTAGCAATAAAGCTGGGAAAAAGCTGAAGGGCAGCGAGATCGGATGAGTGATAACTGTCACAGTCCGCTGCTCATCGCCCCGCGGCTTTTTGACAGCTTTATTTGATAACTTAGGCGTATTTTTTCAGGTCCGCGGCGGCGAAGGTAGGCGAGCTTAGGCGGGCGTATTGGGCCGGCGAAGCCAGAAAAGTAGACGGCTTGATAACTACCCCCCACTGTGTGACCTGTACCCTTGCAAAAATAGTGATACCTTCATGTATGACCAAAAGAAATATCTGGAATATTGAACTCTCAAATTGGTTTGTTGGTAATGTATTAAGTAGTATGATGTTGTTATATTTTTAATGTTTTGAAGCTAAAATATTCTTTATTGCTGTAGTTTCATTGAAGCTGGTATTTAATGAGGTACTTTATAGTTGCAATGCTAGTATTAAATAGACATAGACCAGTGTATTTCATATATTAAATATACTAGTGCTAAGTCAATTATTAGTGAGAAAAGGGCCAGGCATTAATATTTATAAATTCAATTGAGTTACTGTGATATATTTGTTTTAAAAATGCATTAATTATTGTGGTTAAATCTCTGGTTGATTATTTGAAGTATTATAAGACTATTTTGGGCCAAATAGTTTAATTATATTTTTCTGGAAGTTCTATTAGATTTATTGAGATTTGGTAAGATTAGTGTTAAAATATGTGGTTATATTGTTAAATAAGCATTGTTAAGTTAGTAGTCAATATTTTGGCATTGGACTAAGTGTTGCTGGTAAAATACAAATTGTTCTTGTAAAATTCATGTGGGATATTTGTTAAGTGATTCATTTTGAGTTAAAGTTAATTTATAGAAATATTGCGTCCATACATGGGATAATAGACAATATATATTGAATAGTAATTAATCTAAATATCTCTATAGCCTGCTTTATATTTTAATATTGTATTGATAAATTGATAGATATAACTGGTCATAGGTGATATTCAGCTACTACATAAATCTAATCAATATGTATATAAAAATTAACTGATCAGAATTTAGGAATATTTTATATTGAGATTAAATATTAATTTTTAATAATAATATTGTCAAATTTATAGATAGCTCAATAGTGATATTTTGGGTTACACTACAGAGATTTAACATCTTACTGGAGTGTATTGACAAAATTCTGCTATATTAACTGTAGATATCGCTGACAATAATTTTATACTGCTATTAATTATTAATATTCATAATTACAATACGTAACACGTTGGTGGCAACTGCTGCTGATAAATACACCAACATTACTGGAGTACACTCCTGAGATGTATCAACAGACATATAACAGCGTACTTATAAAATACTCTTTGGTATCAGAGCGTGTACGTTAATTTTGCAAGGATTGGAGAGTTACCTGGGATACCTGTGCCACAAGTGGAATATTGGTGCTTTGCATCAGCCAATAGGATTTGTTCTACCTTAATTCCGATTGGCTGATAGAATTCTATCAGCCAATCGGAATCTAAGGGACGCCATCTTGGATGACGTCACTTAAAGAAACCTTCATTTGTCGGGTAGCCGTCGTAAGAAGAGGATGCTCCGCGTCGGATGTCTTGAAGATGGAGCCGCTCCGCGTCGGATGGATGAAGATAGAAGATGCCATCTGGATGAAGACTTCTGCCCGTCTGGAGGACCACTTCGCCCGGCTTGGATGAAGACTTCTCCCGGCTTCGTTGAGGACTTTGGCCCGGTTGGATGAAGAGTTCTGCCGCTTCCTTGAGGATGGATGTCCGGTCTTCAGAACTGTAAGTCGATCTTCAGGGGGTTAGTGTTAGGTTTTTTTAAGGGTGTATTGGGTGGGTTTTATTTTTAGATTAGGGGTTTGGGCTGCAAAACAGCTAACTGCCCTTTTAAGGGCAATGCCCATCCAAATGCCCTTTTCAGGGCAATGGGGAGCTTAGTTTTTTTTAGTTAGGGCTTTATTTGGGGGGTTGGTTGTGTGGGTGGTGGCTTTTACTGTTGGGTGGTGTTTGTATTTTTTTTTACAGGTAAAAGAGCTGTTTTTTGGGGGATTTTATTTTGGGGGCTTTTTTTATTTTGATAGGGCTATTAGATTAGGTATAATTAGTTTAAAGATCTGTAATTTGTTTATAATTTTGTGTAATTTAGTGGGGGGGATTGTACTTTAGCTAATTTAATTTATTTAATTGTTTTTAATTTAGTAAATTTATTTAATTATAGTGTAGTGTTTGGTGTTATTGTAACTTAGGTTAGGTTTTATTTTACAGGTACTTGTTAGGTTGTTAGGTGTTATTGTACTTTTGTGTTTATTTTAGCTCGGTAGTTATTGTACCTAGTTAAAATAAATACAAACTTGCCTGTAAAATAAAAATAAACCCTAAGATAGCTACAATGTAACTATTAGTTATATTGTAGCTAGCTTAGGGTTTATTTTATAGGTAAGTATTTAGTTTTAAATAGGAATTATTTAGGTAATAATATTAATTTTTATTTAGATTTACTGTAATTATATTTAAGTTAGGGGGTGTTAGGGTTAGGTTTAGACTTAGGTTTAGGGGTTAATACATTTAGTATAGTGGCGGCGACGTTGGGGCGGCAGATTAGGGGTTAATAAATGTAGCTAGGAGGCGGCGATGTTAGGGACGGCAGATTAGGGGTTAATAATATTTAACTAATATTATATATATATATTAACCGAAGCGGTAGTGCGGCGGTTTAGGGGTTAATATGTTTATTATAGTGGCGGCGACATTGGGGGCGGCAGATTAGGGGTTAATAAGTGTAGGTAGGTTGCGGCGACATTGGGAGTGGCAGATTAGGGGTTAATAAATAAAATGTAGGTGTCGGCGATGTTGGGGGCAGCAGATTAGGGGTTAATACATATAATGTAGGTGGCTGCAGTGTCCGGAGCGGCAGATTAGCAGTTAATAAGTATAATGTAGGTGTCGGCGATGTCGGGGGCGGCAGATTAGGGGTTAATAAATGTAAGATTAGGGGTGTTTAGACTCGGGGTTCATGTTAGGGTGTTAGGTGTAAACATAAATTTTATTTCCCCATAGGATTCAATGGGGCTGCGTTATTGAGTTTTACGCTGCTTTTTTGTAGGTGTTAGACTTTTTCTCAGCCAGTTTTCCCCATTGACTCCTATGGGGAAATCGTGCACGAGTATGTACGACCAGCTCACCGCTGACTTAAGCAGCGCTGGTATTGGAGTGCGGTAAGGAGCACAATTTTGCTCAACGCTCACTTCTTGCCTTTTAACGCCGGGTTTGTAAAAACCTGTAATACCAGTGCTGCAGGTAAGTGAGCGGTGAGAGAAAACTGCTTGTTAGCAGCGCATAGCCTCTACGCAAAACTCGTAATCTGGCCGTAAGGATGGTACTAGACTGTTTGTGAATCCTCAGGAATTAAAAAAAAATGTAAAGAAGAAAAAGAGGGGATTAGGTATAAAAATGAGTGGAAATAAGAAGCTGAAAGTGGTTAAGCTATATATTATTATTATTTTATTATTATTTTATTTTTTGGGGGATTTTGTTTTGTTTCTCTCCATCTCTCTTTGTCTCTCTTGAATGGTGTCATTTTCCACTGTATCTGGCAAAATGGATATGGGTAGAAACGTTATACAAATATAGAAATGGTGTGTAAAATTGGAATATGGAATGTGGGTGGGATATTGTCTCCTATCATCAAAAGGAAAATGATTCTAAATCATCTCAAGAAATTAACGCCTAGATTTAGAGTTTTGTCGGTAAAGACCCGCGTAGCTAACGCCGCTTTTTTTCCCAACGCACCCTTAAGACAACGCTGGTATTGAGAGTTGTCTGAGGGGCTGCGTTAGGCTCAAAAAAGGGTGCGTTGAGCCTAATGTCCCGCCACTTCAACCCTCAATACCAGCGTTGCTTACGGTAGCGGTAAGCAGCTAAAACGTGCTCGTGCACGATTCCCCCATAGGAAACAATGGGGCAGTTTGGGCTGAAAAAAAACCCAACACCTGCAAAAAAGCAACGTTCAGCTCCCAACGCAGCCCCATTGTTTCCTATGGGGAAACACTCTCTAAGTCTGCACCTAACACCCTAACATGAACCCCGAGTCTAAACACCCCTAACCTTACACTTATTAACCCCTAATCTGCCGCCCCCGCTATCGCTGACACCTGCATTATATTATTAACCCCTAATCTGCCCCTCCGTACACCGCCGCCACCTACATTATCCCTATGTACCCCTAATCTGCTGCCCCTAACATCGCCAACCCCTATATTATATTTATTAACCCCTAATCTGCCCCCCCCAACGTCGCCGCTACCTTACCTACACTTACTAACCCCAAATCTGCCGACCTGACCTCGCCTCTACTCTAATAAAGTTATTAACCCCTAAACCGCCGCACTCCCGCCTCGCAAACCCTATAATAAATAGTATTAACCCCTAATCTGCCCTCCCTATCATCGCAGCCACCTAACTTCAAGTATTAACCCCTAATCTGCCGACCGGACCTCGCTGCTACTATAATAAATGTATTAACCCCTAAAGCTAAATCTAACCCTAACACCCCCCTAAATTAAATATAATTTTAATCTAACGAAATAAATTAAATATTATTAACTAAAATATTCCTATTTAAATCTAAATACTTACCTGTAAAATAAACCCGAATATAGCTACAATATAACGAATAATTATATTGTAGCTATTTTAGGATTTATATTTATTTTACAGGCAACTTTGTATTTATTTTAACTAGGTACAATAGCTATTAAATAGTTATTTACTATTTAATAGCTACCTAGTTAAAATAATTACACAATTACCTGTAAAATAAATCCTAACTAACTATCTGATTGGCTGATTGAATCAGCCAATCAGATTCAAGTTCAATCGGATTGGCTGATCCAATCAGCCAATCAGATTGAGCTCGCATTCTATTGGCTGATCGGAACAGCCAATAGAATGCAAGCTCAATATGATTGGCTGATTGGATCATCCAATCCGATTGAACTTGAATCTGATTGGCTGATTCAATCAGCCAATCAGATTTTTCTTACCTTAATTCCGATTGGCTGATAGAATCCTATCAGCCAATCGGAATTCGAGGGACGCCATCTTGGATGACGTCCCTTAAAGGAACCTTCATTCGTCGGGTAGTCGTCGTTGAAGATGGATGTTCCGCGCCGGAGGTCTTGAAGATGGAGCCGCTCCTCGTCGGATGGATGAAGATAGAAGATGCCGCTTGGATGAACATGTCTGCCGGTCCGGATGTCCTCTTCTGGCCGGATAGGATGAAGACTTCTGCCGCTCCGGATGTCTTCTTTTGGTCCATCGGTGCCCGGCTGGGTGAACACGGCCCAAGGTAGGGAGATCTTCAGGGGGGTAGTGTTAGGTTTATTTAAGGGGGGTTTGGGTTAGAGTAGGGGTATGTGGGTGGTGGGTTGTAATGTTGGGGGGTGGTATTGTGTTTTTTTTTACAGGCAAAAGAGCTGTTTACTTTGGGGCATGCCCCGCAAAAAGAGCTGGTTACTTTTTAATTTAGAATAGGGTAGGGACCTTTATTATTTTGGGGGGCTTTGTTATTTTATTAGGGGGCTTAGAGTAAGTGTAATTAGCTTAAAATTCTTGTAATCTTTTTTTATTTTTTGTAATTTAGTGTTTGTTTGTTTTTGTAATTTAGTTTAGTTTATTTAATTGTAGGTAATTGATTTAATTTATTTATTGATAGTGTAGTGTTAGGTTTAATTGTAACTTAGGTTAGGATTTATTTTACAGGTAATTTTGTAATTATTTTAACTAGGTAGCTATTAAATAGTAAATAACTATTTAATAGCTATTGTACCTAGTTAAAATAAATACAAAGTTGCCTGTAAAATAAATATAAATCCTAAAATAGCTACAATATAATTATTTGTTATATTGTAGCTATATTAGGGTTTATTTTACAGGTAAGTATTTAGATTTAAATAGGAATACTTTAGTTAATAATATTTAATTTATTTCGTTAGATTAAAATTATATTTAATTTAGGGGGGTGTTAGGGTTAGGGTTAGACTTAGCTTTAGTGGTTAATACATTTATTATAGTAGCGGCGAGGTCCGGTCAGCAGATTAGGGGTTAATACTTGAAGTTAGGTGGCGGCGATGTTAGGGACGGCAGATTAGGGGTTAATACTATTTATTATAGGGTTTGCGAGGTGGGAGTGCGGCGGTTTAGGGGTTAATACATTTATTAGAGTGGCGGCGAGGTCCGGTCGGCAGATTTGGGGTTAATAAGTGTAGGTAAGGTAGCGGCGACGTTGGGGGGGGGAGATTAGGGGTTAATAAATATAATATAGGGGTCGGCGATGTTAGGGGCAGCAGATTAGGGGTATATAGGGATAATGTAGGTGGCGGTGGTGTGCGGTCGGCAGATTAGGGGTTAAAAAATTTTATTATAGTGGCGGCGATGTGGGGGGACCTCGGTTTAGGGGTACATAGGTAGTTTATGGGTGTTAGTGTACTTTAGAGCACAGTAGTTAAGAGCTTTATAAACCGGCGTTAGCCCAGAAAGCTGTTAACTACTGACTTTTTTCTGCGGCTGGAGTCTTGTCGGTAGAGGGTCTACCGCTCACTTCAGCCAAGACTCTAAATACCATTGTTAGGAAGATCCCATTGAAAAGATAGGATACGCAATTGACGTAAGGGGATCTGCGGTATGGAAAAGTCGCGGCTGGAAAGTGAGCGTTAGACCCTTACCTACAAGACTCTAAATACCAGCGGGCGGCCAAAACCAGCGTTAGGACCCCTTAACACTGCTTTTGACGGCTAACGCAGAACTCTAAATCTAGGCCTAAGAATTGATGTTGCTATGATTCAGGAGACACATCTTAATGAAAAAGAATGTCAAAAATTAAAAATGGGGTGGGTAGGTGAGATTATCTTTGCTCCTTGTGTTCAGAAAAAAGAGGAATAGCAATTTTAATAAGGAAGTCACTAGATTATAATATCAATAAGAAAGTAATTGATGACAATGGGAGGTATATCATCTTAGATATGTGTCTAGAAGGGGAGAGGCTTTTATTTTGCAATGTTTATAGCCCAAATTATAAAAACAATACTTTTTAGAAAAATATCCAATCAAAACTTTATGAAATATCATATAACAACATTATTTTTGGTGGGGATTTTAATTTGGTTCATATGCTTCCGATCAATAGAGAGAAAGATAGAAGGTTAAGGAGTAATATGAAAGAAACTAAAATCCTTAATTTATAATCTTGACGTCATAGATATTTGGAGGCATAAAAACCCGGACAAACAAGAATATACTTGTCTCTCTAAAGCGCACAAATCGCTGTCTAAAATGTATTTCTTCTTGATAAGTAAAAGATTGGCCTCAATTGTTAAAGATATCCAAATTCTCCCAATAACAATCTCTGATCATGCTCCAGTTGTTTTGAACTTGGAACTGAAAAAAAAAATCTAAGGGGGGTTTTAGAAACGTCACCTTCCCGAAATATCTATATAACAATGATAAATTCAGGCAATTTCTAACAAAAGTGTGGAGGGAATATTTTTTGAGTAACTCCAACTCAGTGGATAACCCAGAAATAATTTGGGAAACTTTTAAGGCGGTACTTAGAGGGTAAATATTGGCCTTTTTAGTAAAAGAAAAGAAAAAAAAGACCTTTATATAAAACAAATCGCTAACTCTGTGACGAATAAATATAATCAATATTTGGATGAAGACTTCTGCCGGCTTCGCTGGATGTCCGGTCTTCGAAAACTGTAAGTGGATCATCTTGGGGTTAGTGTTAGGTTTTTTTAACGGTTTATTTGGTGGGTTTTAATTTTAGGTTAGGGACTATGGGCAGTAAAAGAGCTAAATGCCATTTTAAGGGCAATGCCCATACAAATGCCCTTTTCAGGGCAATGGGAAGCTTAGGTTTTTTAGATAGGTTTTTATTTGGGGGGGTTGGTTGTGTGGGTGGTGGGTTTTACTGTTGGGGGGGGGGGGGTTTTTTGTTTTTTTTAAATGAAGTTTTATTAAGATATTGAATAAGACAACAAGGCAACAAATTTTCACAATTAAAAAGTACAATATAGGTTATTGTTATATATTATAAGTTGCAGTAAACAAAATTGTCCATTCTGTGAAAAGATAAGTAAACATAAGAAAGTACAATCATGTTAGCTCATAAAGCTACTATTAGGGGAGAGTTAATTAAACAAAGAGCAAGCCTACGTAAACAATATGACACAGAGTATAAAAAATTACTTTCTGCTTTAAAGCTAGTGGAACAGAGACACAAACTTGACCCAACAGATAATGAACTCACACATCTGGTCAGTGGAGCTAGGTCAGCATTTCGGCAACACCTACAAAGGGATGCTAATAACAAGGCATTTTACCTAAAAAAATTGTATTTTCATAATAACAATAAAGCAGGGGCATGGTTAGCGAAAATTTTAGCGAAAAAAAGATATCAGGCCCACATTTTTAAAATAGATAATGATAAAGGACAAATAGTGACCGAACCTAAAAAAATAGCAAATGTATTTGGGGATTACTACGCTAAGCTATATAACATAGCAAAGCAAGGAAAACCAGAGAATTTGTGCTCCCTTAGCCAATATTTAGACTCAGTGGATGTCCCAAAAATCTCCACACAAGAAGCTGACACCCTAGACTCCCCATTCACATTGCAAGAAGTCTTAAAAGCTATAGAGACACTACCCAACAATAAGAGCCCAGGCCCAGATGGATTCTCAAATGATTACTATAAGACTTACAAAACATTAATAGCACCTCACCTATTAAAAGCTTTTCAACATATCGATGAGGTAGGCAGCTTCCCAGCAGAATGTTTGGAAGCATATATTTCAGTGCTCCCCAAGCCAAATAAACCAACTAATCTACCAAATAACTACAGACCCATATCACTACTCAATACGGATCTCAAACTTTACGCAAAAATTTTAGCGGGCCGTATTAATAAACTGTTACCCCAGATTATTCACCTTGACCAAGCAGGTTTTGTCCCAGGAAGAGAAGCGAGAGACAACACCATTAGAACACTACAATTAATTGACTACGCTAAATTAAATAAATTAGGAATGGTGGTTGTCTCCGCTGATGCTGAAAAAGCATTTGATCGCTTAGATTGGAGCTTTTTGCAAGCAACTCTACGCAAAATGGGATTCGGGGAAACTATTATAAATAGAATTTTTAGCTTGTACCAAAACCCCTCAGCCCAAGTAAAAGCAAACAATATTTTATCAGATAAATTTTTCATCCAGAACGGAACACGGCAGGGTTGTCCCCTGTCCCCCCTTCTGTTTGTGTTGAGCATGGAGATCCTGGCCCATAAAATCAGACAAAACGAACAAATCTCAGGCATCAAAATTGGACAAAATAATTATAAATTATCCCTATACGCAGATGATGTGTTGCTCACACTGTCTAATCCCACAGAGTCTATCCCAGCAGTGTTGAGGGAGTTCGAAGAGTTTGGGATGTTCTCTAATTTCCTTCTAAATGATCAAAAATCTGAAATTTTAAATATCTCTATGCCAAGAAAAGAATATTCGGAATTACTAAAAAAGTGCCCATTCATACCACAAAACAAAGCCATCAAGTATCTGGGGATCTACCTGTCACCCAGGCTTAGTACCTTGTTTGCAAAAAATTACCAAAACCTATACAATGAGCTAACTAAAGACCTAAATAGGTGGAATGATAAACTGATCTCGTGGTGGGGACGTATACAGGCAGTGAAAATGACTGTACTACCCAAAATTCTTTATATGCTCCAAACGGTGCCAATTGCACTACCTATCTTATTCCGCAATAAGCTACAGAAATTATTAAATAATTACATTTGGGGCAAAATTAAACCTAGGGTCATTAAATCCACTATGTATAGGGCCACACGGGAGGGGGGACTGGGACTCCCCAACATTGAGATGTACTATAAAGCAAAATGCTTGCAAAGAATACTAGATTGGCACCGTAACGCTGAAAATAAAGCTTGGGTGACTCTGGATTCCCATATCTTGAGGACTCCCTCCCCTGGGGTGCTGTGCTGGGTGGAAAGAAAGAGCCGACCCCCCTGGATCAGGTCATATCCACTATACCACCATACTTTTGATATTTGGGACAGCACTATAGCATGCAATAGCCAAATATCATCCCTGAGATCCCCAATGTCCCCAGTTTCCCCTAATGCAGAATTACATGGAGGCTTGGAGCAAAAACTATCTAGGCAACTCGACTGGGAGATGGGTTATACGATACCTATAACCAGATTCCTAACTAATGGTAAACTAAGGCGAAGAGCAGACCTTGACGGGGTATTGGGGGGCGCTTTCACGAAATGGCTGAAGTATTTTCAACTTCAGCACTTGTTGGCCATGTCCCCAGATAGGGAAAAACTAATTAGGCAGCCCACCATGTTTGAACAACAGTGTCTCGGAAGTCAACCATTATGCCATACTTTGGCATGGGCAAAGAGGGCACTGTCGCTCAACGAGTTGAGCGTGGCCCCTAACTATAGAAGTCGATGGCACAGGGAACTAGGTGAGGAACTAAGTGAACAGGATTGGAAATATATCACACAGAATACTAGAAAGTCTTCGACTTCAGCTAAGACTTTGGAATTAAACTTCAAGGTCCTGACGCGATGGTACCTCACCCCAGCAAGAATAAAGACAATCTATCCGACAGCCTCTGATATGTGCTGGAGAGGGTGCGGTAACAGGGGAACCATGATACATATCTGGTGGTCCTGTGATAAACTACAACCATTCTGGTTACTAATAGGAAATTTTATCAAATTAATCAGCAATCAAAGCGCCGACTATCAAATCCAACCCACGACAGCCCTACTAAACCTACTCCCAAAATGTAGTTGCAAAATTAGGAGGAAACTAATACAGTTAGCTCTAAACACAGCCAAATCCCTGATAGCTTCTAACTGGAAATCACGGGTGGTACCCACATATAAGGCCTGGGAAACGTTAATGAACCATACAATCCAACTGGAAGAATATGGCTATTTTATAAGAAAGGACATGGAAATGTTTAATAACATAAAGTTTTACTGAGAAACACGAATGCACATACACTAAAACTTTGCATACGACATCAGACATACTATAAAAAGGGTGAGTGAAGTCTCT
The DNA here is from genome assembly GCF_027579735.1 of Bombina bombina. Lineage (NCBI taxonomy): Eukaryota > Metazoa > Chordata > Amphibia > Anura > Bombinatoridae > Bombina > Bombina bombina. The sequence continues at coordinate 984,645,061 of NC_069501.1, forward strand.
AGGACAGTTTAAAGGACGTTACATAAATATGTCAATTTATTCTTTAGCTGAAACGGACAGGATCAACTACGGCTCCTGCTTACTGATGATGACCAACTAATGTTTAGTTTTGAATTGATTGGTTTTATGTTTCTTGTTAGTTATAATAAGTTTTCTTAAAAGCGTTTTAAAGATAAAATTTTTGGATGTTAATCTAAGCAAAGCGCAGAAGAACATGTTGATCTGTAATCAATGTAATTTTTTTTTTTGTTTCCATTTTTTTTTTTTTTTTTTTTTTTTTTAATGCATTTCCATGTAATGTCTCATTTTTCATCCAATAAAAAAAATATAAAAAAAAAAAGAAAAAAGAAAGTACAATCATTACTTCAGTACCAAGTACAGTGTTGCTAAATTTTTACAATTTTTTAAGGATGAACATCACATAGTTGTCAGATTTAGGAAAAAGAAAGAGTATGGGTAATAGTAAAGGGTAAGTTAGAAGAAGAAATAAGGAAAAACCATTGAGTAAGTGATGGGAAGGGGGGGGAGGAGGAAGAAAAAAAAAAAAAAAAAAGGACTGGGGGTGGGAAGAAATTTTAGACCATGACTATTTTTGTATAGATTATATCTTTCTCTGCCATAGTGCTAAAATCATCTCAAAGACCTCTAGCTGGTGTGTTTTTAAATAGTGGTATCTCTCCAAGGAGAGAAGGTCAGCTACTGCTACCCTCCACTCATCTCTGGAGGGTGTCGTCATGGACTTCCAATGTTTAGGAATGAGCTTCTTAGCTGCGGTGAGCATGATTAGGAGTAGTGGTTGTTTACCCGTCCCCACCAACCTAGGGAGATCAAGGAATAAAATGGTGCTTGGGCTGTAAGGAACTACAATCCCAAGGGTGTCTGAAATCTCCGAAAGGACATCCATCCAAAATCCCTGCAAGCTGGGACAGGACCACCAAATGTGGAGGAGAGAACCCTCTCCCCCACATCCCCTCCAGCATGTGTTACTAAGTGTAGGAAAGATCTTGTGCAATCGCGCTGGTGTCAAATACCACCGACACAGGAGTTTTAGGTGAATCTCCTGTATCGTTGCAGAGACCGATGATTTTTTAATTAGCCTGAAGGCTTGAAGCCAGGTCTCATCTTCTATCTCATATCCCAATTCTTTTTTCCAGGAGTATGTGTAGGAAGGGAGGTCCACCGCCCCACAGTTGGGAATGATCTTGTAGAGTTTGGAAATTAGGTGTGTTGGGGGGATCGACGAGACACAGAGGTTCTCGAAGAGTGTGAGTTGTCTACCAAAGGTCTCCCTATGTTTATGGTGAGAGATAAAATGCATAAGTTGGTGGTAATGGAGCCATGAGGAGAAAATCTCCCCATGCGCTGTCTCCAGTTCAGAGAGTGTTTTTGTCCTATTATCAATGGTGAGAAAGGAGACTGATCCCTCTCTGAGGTGGTATGGTTGTAATTTAGTGAAGCCTAGACGACTATATGGGAGATCAGTATGTTCCAAGATAGGAGTGAGAGGGGAAACTATTGAGGATATATGTGTACTGGTAGATATTAATTTGTCCCATTCGGATAAAATCCCTGCTGTGATATGGAAGCTTTCAAGTATTTTTGGTCTCTTTTGTCTTGGCAACCACGCCAATGTAGCTACATTGTTAATTTTAAGAATTTGCCTATCCAGGAGTATCCATGCCTTGTCATTTGAGTTATGTGCCCATTCAACTATATGTTGGAGGGCTATGGCTTGTTTGTAAATTTGTAGACAAGGAACACTCAATCCGCCATTGTCTCTAGGGAGATACATAGTTTTCCTAGGGATTCTGGGTCTGCTATCACCCCAGATATATTGTTCAAAGGCCCTTTGTAGTTGAGCTATGTATCCTTCAGGGAGTACAATAGGGAGGGTTTGAAATAAATATAAAATGCGAGGTAGGACATTCATTTTCAGAACACCTATTCTCCCTAACCACGAGAGCTTTTTGTTTTTCCATACCGAGAGGTCTCGGATTATTTCATTTTTAATATTATTATAGTTGAATTTAAATAAATCCTGAGGTGAAGGAGATAGATAAATGCCTAAATATTTCAGTCTATGCGGTGCAATGGGAATATTATAGTAGTTGCTTAAAGTTTGAATATGGGACGGATTGGTGTTAATATTTAGAATTTCAGATTTGGAAATGTTCAGTTGGAAATTGGAAATTTTGCTATATTTATTCAATTCAGTGAGTAATGCAGGGATAGATGTTTCGGCATTTGTTAGAGAAAACAGTGCATCATCGGCATAAAGGGCCTGTTTATATTCGCTTTCCCCCACTACTATTCCCTTGATATCTCTGTTGTTTCTGACCTTTTGGGCTAAAACTTCGATGGACATAGCAAAAAGAAGTGGAGATAATGGGCATCCCTGCCGTGTGCCATTACTTATATTAAAGGGCTCAGAAAGGGTACCATTCACTCGAATTTTAGCGTTCGGGGAGGAGTATAGGGCCATTGCCGAATTCAAAAAAGACTCTGGTATGCCCATTTCTGTCATAGCTCTGCGCAGAAAAGGCCATCGCACTCTGTCGAAGGCCTTCTCCGCGTCAGTTGCAAAGAGGACCATTGGGACTTGTGAGGCCTTGGCAAAATTAATCAACTGCAGGACCTTTTACAGGTAAAAGAGCTGATTTCTTTGGGGCAATGCCCCGCAAAAGGCCCTTTTAAGGGCCATTGGTAGTTTATTGTAGGCTAGGGGTTTTTTTTTTATTTTGGGGGGGGCTTTTTCATTTTGATAGGGCTATTAGATTAGGTGTAATTCTTTTTTATTTTTGATACTGTGGTTTTTTATTTTTTGTAACTTAGTGATTTTATTTTTTGTAACTTAGTTGTTATTTTTTGTAACTTAGTAATTTTTAATTGTAGATTTCAATAATTTGAGTAGGGTTAGGTTTTTAAATATGTAATATACTGTAGTTATTTTAATTTGTAGTTTAATGTAATTTTAGTATAATAGTTAGGGTAGGTTAATTAATAGTTTAATATAGTTTAATTAAATTTTAGTATAATAGTTAGGGTAGGTTAATTAATAGTTTAATATAGTTTATTTTAATTCTAAAGGTAAGTTTATATTTATTATAAGATAGGTATGAGGTAATTATAATGTAAAGTTAGCGGGTTGTTAGGTTTAGGGGTTAATAGCTTAATTTAGTTTATGGCGATGTGGGGGGCTGGCGGTTTAGGGGTTAATAGGTTTAGTAAGTGGTAGTGATGTGGGTGGCCAGGGGTTTAGGGGTTAATAACTTTATTTAGGTTGCGGCGGGGTCCGGGAGCGGCGGGATAGGGGTTAATACTTTTATTTAGGTGCGGCAGGTTCCGGGAGCAGCGGTATAGGGGTTAAACATTTTAGTATAGTGGCGGTGTTTAGTTACAGGGTATAAATAAAGTTGGTAAAAAGCCGAATAGCAGCGAGATCGATGACTGCTAGTTAACAACAGTCCACTGCTCATTGCCCCGTACTTGGTGCGCGGCTTTTTGCCGGCTTTTTTTATAAATATGGAGATCGTATTCAGTTCTGCGGCCACGATGTTAGGCAATGTTAGGCAAGCGTATTGGTGCCGTCGAATGCAGCATAGTTTATGGCTTGATAATTCAACCTCTATGCCTTTGATTCTTTAGTTTGGGGCCATTTATTTGCTTTGTTGGAAAAGTTTGGGTTTCAGGGACTTTTTTAAATTCAATCAAATCAATATATTCTAGTCCTATACTTTCATTGCTTATCAACCTACTAAAAAATAACTTTAGGCAGAGGCACTAGACAAGGTTGCCCTATATCTCCTCTGTTATTTAATCTGGCCTCCTAGGAACCCCTGGCTATTCTCTTTAGAGATCTAATCGAAGGAATTAAGATGGGTGATGCATCATTTAAATTGTCACTATACGCAGACGATATGCTTATTTTCACAGAGAATTTAAATGTTTTTTTTACCAGTTATTGTTGAGACATTGGAGCAATATGAGTCCTTTTCAGGATTTAGAATAAATTCATCTAAATCAGAGATTTTATGGTTGGTTCAAAATAAAAATTCACCAAAAACTCATTTTAAAGAGGCTAAAGGACAAATAATGTATCTGGGGTTAAAACTCTCTCTCAATCCTGAAATGTGGTATAGCTTAAATATTTCCTCTTTAATACCAACTTTTAAACAAAAATTGGAAGTGTGAACAACATTTCCTATATCCCTGACTGGGATAATAAATTTAATTAAGATAATATGGCTCCCTAAATTCTTATTTATTTTTCAAGCTTTGCCTAAGTAACTTCTTAAAAAAGACCTTAAAAAAAATAAACTCTGTCATCCGCCAATTTAAATAGAAAAATTTGAGAGCTAGAGTTCATTTGAAACGTCTTATTCCAAATAGAAAATTTTTTGGATTAGCACTTCCAGATTTTGAGAAATATAATCTTGCGGCCATTGTTAAATTTGTTGTTGATTGGTTTTTAGATATAGGTCATTATACTTTACCAGCAGCAGATCAATATATGATAACCCCTTATTCACTTAAGGCGATTCCACATATTCAATATAAAAAACTTCCTATATGCATTAAACAGAACTTGATCTTTAGGAATGCCTGTATTGCATGGCATAAGGTATGTAATATTAGAAACATTAATTATGCCGTTTCTCCTTTTTTTAGTTTTCAAATAAGCTTTATTAGAGAAATGTAAAAAAGAAAGACATACAGGTAATGTAGTTACAAAACATCATCCAGAATGACATAAAACTATACCTTTGTACTTATTGTCCAGGACATTTCGCAGTTAGTAAGAGATTCAGGTCAAACAGCACAGAAAACTCCATCAGATACAGTACAAATGTATACTGACTATATTACATAAGCATCTAACATAGGCTGTTTAGTGATATGAGTTATTTTTTCTGATATTTCTTCTTAAGCTTAGTAAAGAAAGCATAAAGGTATGTATAAATCAACAAGTACATATCGGTGGAGGAGATAACATTTTCACAGCTTATTTACAACACTCAGCTGTGGATAAAGATATACCCGGTATAAGAGTTCCTATCTAAGAGAGAAAAGAAAGTAGAGTAAGCTAGGACAGTCAGTCCTGGAGGAGAGAGAGAAAGAATAGAAGGGGGGAAATGTATGGAGAGAGAGAGAAGGGAAAAAAAAAAAGGGGGCAGGGGGGAATTTGGAAGGTAAAAGGCATTACAGTATGTTTCAGCATCGACTACAAATGCTTTACCAATGGATCAGAATCCTCGACCCTCCCAAGTCAGCAGCATCAACTCATGTGTGCCCAATTTTAAGGTAATGGTACCTTTCAAGTCTCAGCAAATCAGCAACTTTGTTTTTCCATTCTTGTACACTAGGGATATTCTGTTTTTTCCAATATGAGGGAATCAGGCCCTTTGCGCCATTGAGCATTAACAAGAGAAGCAGGTACTTATCCTCCCCAACTATCTTGGGTGATTTATGGTATAATAAATAGCAGGGATTAGGAGGAATGATAACTCCGAGAATCCTACTCATCTCAGCCATTATGTCAATCCAGTAAGGCAGTAGCAGAGGGCATGTCCACCAAATATGTAAGAGGGTACCTTCTTCTCCACATCCTCTCCAGCATCCCCCACTTGTGTGCGGGTATATGTGTTTTAGTCTTTGGGGAGTCAGATACCACCTACTTAACAATTTGTATTGTGTTTCCTGGACCCTGGCCGAGACTGAAGCCCTTCGCGTCCTGTCAAAAATCTTGTTCCATTCCTTGTGTTCTATCTCTAGACCCAACTCGTCTTGCCAAGTCTGTGTATAGTTTGGAAGGTAAAGGTCCCCACCCAGCAGCAGAAGTTTATACAATCGTGAGATCAAGTGAGTCGGGTGGGGAGTCATCGTACAAAGGGTCTCAAAGGGAGTCTTGCGTCTCGTCAGATCTGGTCTTTCCCTGTGGGTATCAAAGTAATGTCTGATCTGCACTATTTTAAACCATGAGGCAAACATTTCACTGTCCCATTCAGACAAATCCGTTTGGGACTTTAATTTATCCCGCAGAAGAATATTATATATTGCGGAGTCTGCAAGTCCATAGATCTTGGATGGGGGATTAAGCCCCGAAAGGAATCCCAGGTCGGGATTTTCTCTAAGAGGGGTAACCGGAGAGCTCGGTGTGGAGATATTAGGGGCTTTCTTAATCAATCTATCCCAACCCACAAGCACCTCCTCCACCATAGGATAAAGCTTGGTTACAGAGGGCCTACAAGCAGGAGAAATCCACGCTAGGGTTCCCACATTCCCCCTCTTTAAGATTGCGTTATCGACCTGGATCCAAGCCTTGTGAGCTGAGTTTTGACACCACTCCACTAGTCTCTGGAGGGAGATTGCTCTTTGGTATACCCGCAAGTCTGGCATTCCCAACCCACCTCTATTCCGCGGTAGGAATATAGTTCGCCTGTTAATTCTCGGTTTTAGGTCTCTCCAAATATAAGACTCTATGGCCGATTGTATTTGATGAATGATGTGGGAAGCTGCAGTCAAAGGGATAGTCTGCATGATATAAAGCACCTGTGGTATCACATTCATTTTGACCACCCCAATGCGGCCCAGCCAGGAGATGGTTTTATTTCTCCAGTTCGATAGGTCTCTAAGGATCTCATCTCTAATGATTTTATAGTTCAGATCCACTATCCCCTTTATGCTAGGCGTCAGATAGATGCCAAGATATTTCAGTCTATTATGTGCGATTTTTAATGGGCAGTCGTCATTCAGTGTCTGAAAATCAGCCTGGGGGATTGTGACGTTCATGATTTCGGACTTCAAGGGATTCAGAAGGAAGTTTGATACACTTCCAAAATCTGTAAATTCCCCTATAGCCGCTCTGAGGGACTGTCTTATGTCTGATATCAGTAGTAAGACATCATTGGCATACATGGCGAGCTTGTGCTCAGAGCCCTCCACATGAATTCCACTTATTTCGGGATTTGTTTGGATCCTACTTGCCAAGATTTCAATTGTCAGGGCAAACACGAGAGGGGACAGGGGACAGCCCTGTCTAGTCCCATTACGGATTGTAAAGGCATTGGAAAGCGTACCGTTTACCCTTACTCTGGCGTTCGGTGATGAATATAAGGACATGATCCTATTTATAAGTTTAGGCCCAAAGCCAAATTTCCCTAAGGTGTGTTGCATAAACGTCCAGCTGACCTGGTCAAATGCTTTTTCAGCATCTGTTGAGACCAGGGCCAACAGGATTGAATTTTTATGAGCATACGTTATTATCTGAAGGACCTTTAGGGTATTATCTCTTGCCTCAAGCCTCGGGATAAAACCCACTTGATCAGTAGAGATCAGCTGTGGGAGGTACCTATTGAGGCGATTGGCAATTACTTTTGCTAGAATCTTGACGTCCGAGTTGAGCAGCGAGATGGGGCGATAATTCTCCGGCTTGTTTTCTGGCTTGCCTGGCTTGGGGATCACCGTAATATGGGCTTCGAGCATTGAACGAGGCAAAAAGGGGGAGTCAGACAGTTGATTAAAAAGGTTCAACATTTCAGGCACCAGTATGTCACCAAATACTTTGTAATATTTGGCCCCAAAGCCATCTGGACCCGGGCTTTTACAGGATGTTAAATCTTTGAGGGCTTGTTTAATTTCTGCCAGTGTAAATGGGGATTCCAGAGCCTCAGAATCTTGTTCTGAGAGTCTAGGGACTACAACTCTATCAAGATACTCATGTATCCATTGCGTCTCTCATACCCGAGAGGACGGATCTTCCCCTATTTCATCGGGACTTTGAATGTTACATAGGGTTTCATAATAAGAACCAAAAATCTCAGCAATCGATTTCCCATCCTCTCTAGGTTTCCCGTCGGAATGAGTCATACTGTGTACAAAATGTTTTTTTTTTTACGTGCTATGGCCCTGGCCAGCAATCACCCAGCGTTGTCCCCTTGCTCAAAAAATTGTTGCCTTAAAATTAAGGCTGCCTTTTGGTAATCCACTTGAAGGAACTTCAAGAGTTCCGCTCTCGCCCGGGCCAAGGTCTTGCTTAATGTGTCATCTGCTGGTGCCATCTTATGCGCACTCTCTGCCTTCTCTACCTCAGAGAGCAAATTTCGGTACTGCTCTCTTCTTTTCTTGACTAATCCGGCTTTCTGTTTAAGGAAGAGGCCCCAAATTGTACATTTATGCACCTCCCAGATCATTGTGGGTTGAGAGTCTGACTCTCTATGTATTTGAAAGTAATCTGTTAGTGCTCTTTCAATTTCCGACTTGAAAACCGGATCATCTAACATGGAGTCATCTAGCTTCCAGGTGTAGGGTGTGGCCGGGGCATTAGACCATAATACAGTGCATGTAACCGGGGCATGGTCTGACCAAGTGATAGGGAGTATGTTACTACTCGTAGTGATCGTAAGCCCTGTTGCATCTGTAAACCAGTAGTCTATTCTGGAGTATTTTCTATGGGGGTGGGAATAGAATGTAAAGTTCTTAGAGGTGGGGTGTTGTGATCGCCAAATATCATGTAGTGCTGCGTCTCTAAGTGAGGATGACATACGTTTGAGGGTTCTGTGGGGGATGCTAGAGACCCCATTAGAGGTGTCTAATGATGGTTCCAGGGAGGCATTTAGATCCCCTCCTAGGAATAAGATACCTGATTGCATTTCAAGCACTTTATGAAGAACCATTTGAAAGAAGGTCTGTTGAGATTGATTGGGACAATAGACATTGACCAATGTTTTGGGTCTACCGTATATTAAGCCTATTAGGATCATGTACCTGCCCTCTGGGTCTCTATGTGTTTGCGTCAGTTGGAACGGCACATCAGCACTAATAAGAATACCCACCCCATTTTTTTTCTGAGGGCCGGAGGCAAAAAAAGCAGTGGGATATTGCTGACTAAACCAGCATGGTTCATGGCCTGATGCGAAGTGCGTTTCTTGCAAATAGATAATATTTCCCCCTTGCCTGTGTAAGTCTCTTAGGACCATAGAACGTTTAGCTGGACTATTTAGGCCTTTTACATTTATAGAGATCAATTCGATGGGTTGGGACATGACTCCCGCACGTGGGCGTGTCATTTTAATGGCGGAGGGGGAAAAAAAGAGGGGGAAAAGGGATGGAGAGGTGGGAGGAAGGAGAGCAAGAAGAAGGGAAAAATTAACTGAAGTTAGAAAAGGAAATACCAAGCAAGAAAGAAAGAGGGCGACTGAAGTCGCAGTACAACAAATATAAATAGAGTCAAACCTGTGCGTTATACACTTTATACTAGTATTATGCTGTATCGTATCATACAGATGTATATCAACCTAGGAAATAACAAAGACTAACAACAAACAACAAAAGCAGGGGTAGTATTCCCTGCCTACTTACACTATAGATACATTTTTAAGAAAAACATTTAACAGTAACAAGTGCATTTTTCTCACCTTACCCTCCATGTATTTAAGAGGAAACTCATACATTGGACATCCAATACACAGTTAAGAACGTGGGTTTAAATTTTATAAACTATGTGAACCATTATATAAGGCTAGTAACCTGTACCTTATAAGGGCCAACCCCCCTACTCAAACCTGATGCCATTAGTTAGTTTCTTTCTAGTGTTTGTATGGCCTGTAGCAGTCTGATTAGTACCCATCCACCTGTTTATTCAGTGTGAGCCAACCAACTAGAATGAGTATTTAACGTGTGTATTGTTCAGAATATTATTATCACTGGTGGTCGGTATCTGTATCACCTTAAGCCAAAACTAAAGAATTATAGGGGCTAAGTACCAGTACATTTAAAGTTATTTCAAGGGTCTTACAGTGATCTGATCAGTTTGGAAGTTAAATCTATATCTCGCTCTTAACTGTAATTTAGCTATAGGTTATAGCCCAAGCAGTCATATTGGCATCTTGACAGTGAGAGTACAGGCGCAGTGAACAATCATTTATCAGGTGAAGCATAACTGAGTTTTAAACCGACCACAAAAATTATCTAAACTGAGTCATGACACATATTTTAACAACATTATACATAAACTTATCTGAAGCGACCCTCAGTGTCCAGTTAGTAGAGCCCCGTACATAAGCCTTATGCTAGGGCCAGATAGGTCAGAGCAACTCGAGGAAGAGACACAAGAATGTTCATATTGCTCAGTCTGGGAAATGTTGTAGTCCACTGTTTTCCCCATCTGCTAAGCCCTCTGAACAACGGGAGCCTTCTCGGGGAGCCTGATATTAAGGCCCAAGGCCTGGTTGAACGCTGGTAGGTCCCCTGGCGTCTTGAGGACATGTGTGACGTTATTTTTGGTAACGATGAGGCTTGTGGGAAAAGCCCACCTGTATGGGATTTTATTGGCCTTCAGAGTAGATGTGACAAACCTCAGGTCCCTTCTCTTTTGGAGAGTGGTCGGGCATAAGTCAGAATAGACCTGCAATTCCACCCCTCTGAATTCTATCTGCTGCTTGTTTCTAGCCAGCCGCAGCACATCCTCTTTTTCTTTAAAAGATAGTAATTTTAAAATGATGTCTCTGGGGGGGCCCTTCCCGGAGGTTTAGGGCGCAATGCCCTATGCGCTCTCTCTATTTGGATCTCAGGACCCCTATCTTCATTTCTGAGGTACCTGATGAAATCTTGAATATACGCTTGTATTGCAGGAGGTTCTATTGTTTCGGGAACACCTTGCAGCCTGAGGTTATTCCTCCTGCTGCGGTTTTCTAGATCCTCAATTCTCTCCAACAATGTATGTACAGTGCTCTCCTGTGCTTGTAGAAAACTGGCTTGATGCTGGAGATCGGAGCTAAGGGCCTCCTGTTTTTCCTCCACTTGGGTAACTCTGTGATCAACAGCTGAGATATCTCTTTTTAATTCCTGGAACATAGATTTAAAGTCCCTCATGGCTTCTTTTATATCTGCTTTTGAAGAGAGGAGCATGATATCCTCTTTGGTCACACAATTCTGATGATTAGACATTGTTTCAGTGTTGTGAACCTGTGCTGCAGTGGCCTTCAGGTGTGTGTCAGGTTTCCCTACTGGTGTAGCAGGTTCACTGGCTATTAAATAATTTTCCATCATGGTAGTTTGGGAGTTTTTTGGTAGTCTAGTGTATATTTTACTAGACATCACATCTGCATAGATAGTCCGTGTTATGTGATTAGGAATGCTAGGTAATAGTATTTCTCGCTCTAATCAGACAGCAAAAGTTCTGCAACTAGATATATCCCAACAGTGTAAATGAACAGTATGATATATAGCTTTTGTTACTCCTTTAGTGAGCTAGGCCACACATGAGGGGGTTCATAAGATAATATAAGGCTGATATCAGAGACACCCTTCAATATTACAACACAGAGATCAGCGTTGGTGATATGTAACATATGGCAGAGTAGGCTATGCTGAAAGTGTTCTCAGTGGTGCTACGGCCTATAAGATCACGAGTCCGCTGGGTGATTGAGCAGGTTTTATGTACCCTTTATCAATTGTGTATTACACTTTATCCCTGTTATCAGTTATTATAGGAGGACGTTCCGGTTAGGCTCCGAATCAACTCAGGCCGTTATATTACCTTATCTTGAGCGAGTATTAGGCAATGTCTCCTCCTGCCACGTGGTTGCTTCTTCCTCCTGCGGACCAGATACGGCACCCCTGTCGGGGCCTGTTCCTCTCCGTGCCAGCTGTTCGTTCTGTCCGCACCACTTGATCCCGCAGCGTGGAAGGCTAGAGTCAGATGAGCGGATTCTGTTTGATACAGAATGCGGGTAAACTTACTCAAGATAGTCGCCGGACCCAACACCACGTGTGTCAGGCAGGGCCGTGTTAAGCTGGACAAACTCCAGTGACGCCCAGGCAGTCTCCGCTACGCTCTTCTTGGTGCCCCTCCTAAATACATCCAGACCGGCTTCTTATCAATCAGAGCAGACCGTCTGTGGGAGGTAGTCACCTGTGTCCGATGTTTCCCGGGGAAGCCGGGCCCAACCTCAGAGACGCAAGTTCCTGACTCTTTAAAAGTGATCCTCTGCTATGTCGCCGGGGCTTTAAAAATACCCCAAGTTAGGGAGCAGGGTTTAAAACAACAAAAAAAGTGCAGTTTGTTGCTCAGATTTATGGTATGAATGCACTTGTTTTAGTGTAAGCTCAGCAGGGACATCAGAGCTTTTTTAGAAAGCAGCCATTTCCATCTATGGCTAGGCTCCGCCCCCTCCATTGTTTCTCCTTTTTTAACAATTAAAGGTAACCCAGATTTCTCTGAGGGACATACGGGTAACAGGTTTGATGTTTGGGAATAGAAGGACATTCTACTTATATATCAGTTAAAAGATTTCCAAAGTAATGAAGTCAAGACTTTTGTTGAATGTAAAAAGGAATTTAACCTTGAGAATATCTACAGATAAAGCATTATAATGCCTGTCTGCTTAAACTGAATGACACTGATTGGATGGGTAAAACGTTTAATACAGTGTTTACTGCCTATAGTCAAGGTAAATTCTCTATATCAGAGATTTTTAACACATTGATAAGAACTAATGCCATACAGAATAAGAAATTTATGATGTTAAAAGGGAAATATTCAGATGAAAGTAATGTTGAATGGAACTGTCTAGTTAGTTCCTGGAATAAAATAAAAGAACAACATTTTAAAATTGTATATCAGATTTACATTACGCCGTTATTTATGTCATATTTTAATACAGATCTATCCAAAATTACATGTCCCAAATGTAAATATCTTTGTGTGGATATGTTTCACTGTTTTTGGTATTGCCCGATAATTCAGGAACTTTGGAAAAAAGTTGGGTATTGGTTATCTGTCCTAAAAAAACAAAAATATTTTGTCAATTTTCACATAGCAGACATACTGTATTGTTTTTATGTTCATTTAAAAAATATGGGAAAAACACTTTATTAATACATACAGTGATCCTTATTACTAGTAGATTTGTATTGAAATATTGGAATTCTGCCAGAAAACCAAAATTTACAGAATTTATATCTCACGTGTTGAATCAGCTATGGTTAGAACAAGTTGACACACTTATTCTTTAGACAAGGAGCTGAAAAGTTTGTAGATAAATGGGAGCTGCTGATTACCTCATTAGACCCTCAAATACAAAAACAAATTCTATATCTGTTTAGATATCAGATCTTTATGCTTGAAGCTAATATTCGTGGAGTATGGTTAATATTCTAATACTTTGTAAATCGATAGGTTAGAGGAGAGAGAGAGCCCCCTCCTTTGAGGTTGCTTTTTCTTGTTTGTGTGTATGCCCTAATTCATTTAGGTGCAACAGGAGTGTATCTGATATTTGGTTTATATCATGTTATATTATGACATATTGGTTATTTTTTCTATTTATTTTATTTTTTGAAAATCATTGTAATAACAAAAGGCAAAATTGGAAGAATATTTATGTTTAGATATTTTAACTGTAGATACTATCAATGAGAACAAGTATTGTGTTCATTCTCTGTTCTGTTAGAGGGATATAATTACCTTGTTGGTACTTTAATATTATTGTGTAATAATGAATGACAAAACATTTTGGCCTAGATTTGGAGTTTGGCGGTAGCCGTGAAAACCAGCGTTAGAGGCTCCTAACGCTGGTTTTAGGCTAACTCCGGTATTTGGAGTCACTCAAAATAGGGTCTAACGCTCACTTTTCAGCCGCGACTTTTCCATACCGCAGATCCCCTTACGTAAATTGCGTATCCTATCTTTTCAATGGGATCTTTCTAACTCCGGTATTTAGAGTCGTGTCTGAAGTGAGCGTTAGACATCTAACGACAAAACTCCAGCCGCAGGAAAAAAGTCAGTAGTTAAGAGCTTTCTGGGCTAACGCCGGTTTATAAAGCTCTTAACTACTGTGCTCTAAAGTACACTAACACCCATAAACTACCTATGTACCCCTAAACCGAGGTCCCCCCACATCGCCGCCACTCGATTAAATTTTTTTAACCCCTAATCTGCCGACCGCCACCTACGTTATACTTATGTACCCCTAATCTGCTGCCCCTAACACCGCCGACCCCTGTATTATATTTATTAACCTAATTATTTTGTTCATGAAGGCAATTACTACCTACAGAAACGTGGCACGGCCATGGGCGCAAAATTCGCCCCAGCCTATGCCAATATATACATGGGGTACATGGAACTGAACATGATCTTTACAGCTGATTTCCCATACAAAAATAATGTCATACTATATGGTCGTTTCATTGACGACCTCATTATAATTTGGGACACAACACATAGTGAATACACTATAGAACATTTTATATCTTACATTAATACTAATAACATGAACTTAACCTTCACCCACAAGAGTGATGCCCAACTGATTGAATACTTGGACCTTAAGCTTAGCATAGACCAGTCCAATTTAGATATCAATACATCTACATACAGAAAACCAACCTCTAGGAACACTATCCTTAGAGCAGATTCATGCCACGTACCACACTTGAAAAAGGGAATCCCCAAAGGACAATACCTAAGACTCCGTAGGAACTGCTCTAACGTGAACATATACAAAATAGAGGCCACAGAACTAACCAATAGACTCATAAAAAGAGGCTACAATAAACATAAACTTCATAAAATTAACAAAGAAGTAGAAAGACTACCAAGAAATAGCCTTTTCCGTAAAAAAGACAGAGGACTTGACAACGACAACATTGTCTTTTCAACTAAGTTTAGCAACCAGTACTACAAAATCTGCAAAGTTATTAAAAAGAAACTTATAATTCTTGAAAGTGATAATACTCTAAAAGAAATAATATCTAAAGGGATCAAATTTGTTGCCAAAAAAGCCCCCTCATTGAATAATTTAACTAGCAAGAATTTCTCAGAAATACCACAGCCAACTGACAACTGGCTAAATCCAAATCCAGGTTTCTTCAAATGTGGTCACAGACCATGTAAAAGTTGTGATTTTACACAAAGAAACACTACATTCACATCAACAAACACAAGAGAAACCTATAAAATCAGACAGAGGATAGATTGCACATCACAATATGTCATTTATCTTGTCACATGCCAATATTGCTTTCAGCAATATACAGGAATTACGACACGTCCATTAAAAGATCGAATAAGGGAGCATCTCCTTTCACTAACTGAAAAGGAGCCTAAGACTCCTGTAGCAAAACATTTTCGTCAACATGGCATAGGTACAAGCCATTTCTCATTTACTGGTATAGAAAGAATCCTAAATAATGCACGAGGAGGGGACAAAACGGATAAATTATTAAAAAGAGAGGTGTTTTGGATACTAAAATTAGATACTAGATACCCTCATGGCATAAATAGGAGGCTAGATGTAGATCTGTTCATATAAATAATATAAGGATAATTACAAAGAACTTAGAATCACAACAAATGATAAAAAAAAAAAAAAAAAAAAAAATAAAAAAAAAACAACAAGACACATTAAGTTATAAAATAATAAACAATAAAACATATAACTTATGTTCAATGAACATAGCCTTATCCTATAATGGAATCCATTGGATAAAACCCTGCCAACTGCAATATACATAAGTGGCCACCATTTTACCATCTCACTCCTTTGAGTACACACTCTTGATTATATTTCACTAAATACTAGCTTGATAATTGCAGCAATATTAGAAAATGTTATATACATATAAGAACTTATTACTACGGACATATGACAACTTAATCAAGTGTCTTCCCTTTGAGTTTTATCTCTATTTGAGCTTTAATCCCAGTCTCTGTCTGTTTATTTCTTTATTTTCTTAATTC
This sequence comes from Bombina bombina, assembly GCF_027579735.1. Lineage (NCBI taxonomy): Eukaryota > Metazoa > Chordata > Amphibia > Anura > Bombinatoridae > Bombina > Bombina bombina. Next base: position 984,660,800 of record NC_069501.1, read on the forward strand.
TTTAATTTTATTCACTTACTGTTTTTTCCAACTTCTTATAATATTCTCATAGACAACTTCTGCCTAATCTTTTTCTACTTTATTTTTTTCTTATTACAGGCATATCTTACTTATTTATTCAATCAGATTCATTTATTCTCCAACTATCTATAGACTTATCCTTCTTGCCATCCCTAATAGTTTAACGACTTAGACCTCTTAATCCCAAGTAATGTCTAAATGCCATTATTTGTAATACCCCAATACATAGGGAATTAGAGAGTTCTAATTGGCCTGACCGAATTAAGGCCTCATTACATAGAAGGATTACATATAATATTTTCATTGTAGTATCTCATTGAGAATAGGGAACATATGTCTAATCAGATGTTTGAATGTCACTTGACCGCATCTATCCTTGGTTTATTATATTATACTTATATATTTTTTAATGGTGTGCAATGTATATGAATCATACTGCATTCATATAAATGTTTCATATAAATGTTTTATATAATTTTTCATTTTTTAAGTTTTTTAAGTTTATATTTAGCAGCAACTTGTCATTATATAGGCATAGCACATGAAGTATTAATAATAGAAACGATATAGATGTTAAATTATACAAGTATCTATATGTATTTATATTGACAACTATCTTTTTATCTTTTTATCTTTTTATTGTTATTTTCATGGTTTTAGCTTACAAGTTACCTATGCTAAGAATGTTAATGCTTGTTACTGATGGAATTTATCATAAATGTTCTAACTTAAAATCAGAGATTGTGCACAAACATAGAATTAACCTGATATGAGCCTTAGTATCCCCAAGGTCTGACACTCCAGAGCAACTATATCTCTTAGTGACAAAAAATATATATTAATAGACACTATTGAACTAAGAGAAGTGTCGATAATTGCACTGGACAGCCACACCATTGGCTCACATTCAAACTAGCAAATGATTGGTAGAAATACTGTTTAAAAGCTGTCACACTTAGATTTGAATTAGCCTCCGAAGAAGCGCATCTACGCATACGCGAAACGCGTCAGGCGTTCTCCACTGTGACTCTGTTTGTACCCTAACTTTGGATTGTACAATAAACATTTCTTACCACAACAGATGCTACGACTCATTGGTGCTATTTTCCTTTTTTGACCTGATGTTATATTTATTAACCCCTAATCTGCCCCCCACAACGTCGCAGCCAGCTACCTAAAATAATTAACCCCTAATCTGCCGACCGCAAAGCTCCGCCACCTACGTTATCAGCCAATCAGAATCAAGTTCAATCCGATTGGCTGATCCAATCAGCCAATCAGATTGAGGTTGCATTCTATTGGCTGATCGGAACAGCCAATAGAATGCAAGCTCAATCTGATTGGCTGATTGGATCAGCCAATCAGATTGAACTTGATTCTGATTGGCTGATCGAAACAGCCAATAGAATGCAAGCTCAATCTGATTGGCTGATTGGATCAGCCAATTGGATTGAACTTGATTCTGATTGGCTGATTCCATCAGCCAATCAGAATATTCCTACCTTAATTCCGATTGGCTGATAGAATCCTATCAGCCAATCTGAATTCGAGGGACGCCATCTTGGATGACGTCCCTTAAAGGAACCGTCATTCGGCGAGTAGGCGTCGGGAGAAGAGGATGTTCCGCGTCGGATGGAAGATGATGGCTCCCGAAGAAAGAAGATTGAAGATGCCGTTGATAGAAGACTTCATCCGGATCATGGACCTCTTCAGCTCCCGCTTGGATGAAGACTTCATCCGGATCATGGACCTTTTCAGCTCCCGCTTGGATGAAGACTTCAGCCGGATCATGGACCTCTTCAGCCCCCCGCTTGGGCTTGGATCAGGACATCGGAGGAGCTCTTCAGGACGGATCGGTGAACCTGGTATGGTGAAGATAAGGTAGGAAGATCTTCAGGGGCTTAGTGTTAGGTTTATTTAAGGGGGGTTTGGGTTTGGGTTAGATTAGGGGTATGTGGGTGGTGGGTTGTAATGTTGGGGGGGGGTATTGTATGTTTTTTTTTTTACAGGCAAAAGAGCTGAACTTCTTGGGGCATGCCCCGCAAAGGGCCCTGTTCAGGGCTGGTAAGGTAAAAGAGCTTTGAACTTTAGTAATTTAGAATAGGGTAGGGCATTTTTTATTTTGGGGGTCTTTGTTATTTTATTAGGGGGCTTAGAGTAGGTGTAATTAGTTTAAAATTGTTGTAATATTTTTCTTATGTTTGTAAATATGTTTTTCTTTTTTGTAACTTAGTTCTTTTTTATTTTTTGTACTTTAGTTAGTTTATTTTATTGTAGTTATTTGTAGGAATTGTATTTAATTTATTTATTGATAGTGTAGTGTTAGGTTTAATTGTAGGTAATTGTAGGTATTTTATTTAATTAATTTAATGATAGTATAGTGTTAGGTTTAATTGTAACTTAGGTTAGGATTTATTTTACAGGTAACTTTGTAATTATTTTAACTAGGTAGCTATTAAATAGTTCTTAACTATTTAATAGCTATTGTACCTGGTTAAAATAATTACAAAGTTGCCTGTCAAATAAATATTAATCCTAAAATAGCTATAATATAATTATAATTTATATTGTAGCTATATTAGGATTTATTTTACAGGTAAGTATTTAGCTTTAAATAGGAATAATTTATTTAATAAGAGATAATAAATTTCGTTAGATGTAAATTATATTTAATTTAGGGGGGTGTTAGTGTTAGGGTTAGACTTAGCTTTAGGGGTTAATACATTTATTAGAATAGCGGTGAGCTCCAGTCGGCAGATTAGGGGTTAATAATTGAAGTTAGGTGTCGGCGACGTTGTGGGGGGCAGATTAGGGGTTAATAAATATAATATAGGAGTTGGCGGTGTTAGGGGCAGCAGATTAGGTGTACATAGGGATAATGTAAGTAGCGGCGGTTTACGGAGCGGCAGATTAGGGGTTAATAATAATATGCAGGGGTCAGCGATAGCGGGGGCGGCAGATTAGGGGTTAATAAGTGTAAGGTTAGGGGTGTTTAGACTCGGGGTACATGTTAGAGTGTTAGGTGCATACGTAGGAAGTGTTTCCGCATAGCAAACAATGGGGCTGCGTTAGGAGCTGAACGCGGCTTTTTTGCAGGTGTTAGGTTTTTTTTCAGCTCAAACAGCCCCATTGTTTTCTATGGGAGAATCGTGCACGAGCACGTTTTTGAGGCTGGCCGCTTGCGTAAGCAACTCTAGTATCGAGAGTTGAAGCTGCGTTAAATATGCTCTACGCTCCTTTTTTGGAGCCTAACGCAGCCTTTATGTGGACTCTCAATACCAGAGTTATTTTTATGGTGCGGCCAGAAAAAAGCCGGCGTTAGCTACGCGGGTCTTTACCGACAAAACTCCAAATCTAGGCCTTTGTGACTACATAATTGGTTTTGATAAGTCATCAACAATACCCATTATCTGATATATGTGAAGAATGACATATAGTAGTTTTTGAAGCAATGCTGATATTTGTATTTTGCATAATATTTTCAATAAAAAATAAATAAATAAATAAACAAGTAAATTAGAAAGTTGTTTAAAATGAAATGCCCTATCTAAATCATGAAAGTTTAATTTGGAATTAAAGGGACAGTCTAGGCCAAAATAAACTTTCATGATTCAGATAGAGCATATCATTTTAAACAATTTTCCAATTTACTATTATCACCAATTTTGCTTTGTTCTCTTGGTATTCTTAGTTGAAAGCTTAACCTAGGAGTTTCCTATGCTAATTTCTTAGACCTTGAAGCCCACCTCTTTCAGATTGCATTTGAACTGTTTTTCACCACTAGAGGGTGTTAGTTCACGTATTTCATATAGATAACACTGTGCTCGTGCACGAGAAGTTATCTGGGAGCAGGCACTGATTGGCTAGACTGCAAGTCTGTCAAAAGAACTGAAAAAGGGGCAGTTTGCAGAGGCTTAGATACAAGATAATCACAGAGGTTAAAAGTGTATTATTATAACTGTGTTAGTTATGCAAAACTGGGAAATGGGTAATAAAGGGATTATCTATCTTTTAAAACAATAAAAATTCTGGTGTAGACTGTCCCTTTAACTATCCCTTTAAGTTTTACATAGGAAACAATACAGGCATATTACGAAACAAACATCTCTATAGTATACTAACACATAGACCAACTCAGAAGAAGTAATAAATCCCCAATGCTTATAACTAGACATCCCCATAGATAGTGTATCAACGTCTATTTTTAACCTCCGGCTTCTAGGAGACCACTTTTGGACCTCTATACACAGCAAGAGTGATAGTACACGGGAGGAAGTTACATATGTAGAAAGCTGCCTTATGGTCTACTATTAGCATGTGCCTCCTATGATAAATGCAGTACACACAGCCATGGAGGCAGCAGAAAGGAATTGTATGCTAAGATATCATCATATAATGCACCCCCAAACCCCTTTTCTGTAGTGTTGCTGCCCCATCCCTCCCTGTTCCTTTAAAAAAATAATTCCTGTAGCATAGGGCCCTCCCACTCCCTCCCCCCTCTGCTGTTGAGCAGCCAACCTTCCACCCATCTCCCACCCACACCTACCACCAGCAGAAGATCATTACAGACGGTGACACACACAGTGTCACCGTCTGTAACGATCAGGCATCTGTTCTCATATGGACGCAGAGCACCGATCGCACTCTGGCTGCAGATGCCGGGAGCTTCCTGAAGCTATCTCATGCCTGCGGTTAGGCCAGGTATGTTTGTCCTCAAGCAGTCTATACTGCGCATGACTGCATCAGACAAACATACTTGGCCTTTTATAATATAGGATACTTTTTTACCTCTGTGATTACCTTGATTCTAAGTCTTTGCAGACTGCCCCCTTATCTCAGTTCTTTTGACAGACTTGCATTTTAGCCAATCAGTGCTGACTCAAATAATTCCACGAGAGTGAGCACAACGTAATGTATATGACATACATGAACTAGCAGTGTCTAACTGTCAAAATGCACTGAGTTAAGAGGCAGCCTTTTATCGGCTTAGAAATTAGCATATGAGCCTACCTAGGTTTAGCTTTCCACAAAGAATACCAAGAGAGCAAAGCAAATTTGATGATAAAAGAAATTTGATGATAAAAGTAAATGGCAAAGTTGCTTAAAATTGTATGTCCTATTGGAATCATGAAAGTTTAATTTTGACTAGACCGTCCCTTTAACGTTACCGCTTGCGGGCTAACTCCACTAGAAGTCAGCGGCCACCGGCGGTTGGGGGCTCAATTTCAGTCCGGGACTGAGTTCTAGAAGCCCAGATAGGCCAGGCATGTTTTGCTGTTGCCATCAGCGTTTTAGCGCATCTCTGTGACACATTATTTAAAATTGATGATGATAACTTTAGCGACATAGCTATATAGTTATAACAAGGTTTATTACTTATAGCATAGTTTATTATAGTTTGTTATATTTTGACATTAAGCAGTTAGATGGGTCCTGGAGCATGGGGTCCCTGGCCCTTGATACTCTGTGCCCCAGTGAGGGAAGGGCATAGGAGGTGGGTGGGGCATAGAGAAGAGGATGGGGGACACTTCCCTAATTTTTGCCCAGGGTCCCTGTATGATCTCAGTCTGCCCCTGATCACAATGCTAAATGCACTGCTGTATAGAGAATCTATGTGCATTAAAATGGATTATAGAAAGTGCAAAGTTTAAATGTAATAAAACGTAATCTAAAGTATAAAGTAATATTAAAAAAAAAAAACAATACTTCAATTAGACAGTGCTTTAAGATGGCCACAAGTTTGCAATGCTCTGCATATAGACATTATTTTCAAAGCAGAGGATGGTCATTTTTTCTGCCATCCTTGTTTCTTTTTGCAGTATAGCCGTTTGGGTTTGTCTTAGGATCAAGAAATAGCATCTGTTGGCCATCGAGATACCAGCGCTCCATAAACTGGAAATAACTAAGCTGCTCCTGATGTGACAGTTACACAATCTGGCACGACTCTACTACAAAAAGGTATAAAAACGTTGTTCTTCAAACTTAAGTTCATCTGTCAGAAAGGAAAACGCCAATACAACCCAGCCATTGCTGTCCTCAAAAACTGCAGCGGCAATGTTTGGATCATTTGCACCCTCTAGCTACCAGTGAAGACATTGGCCCCTATTTAACAAAGTCTGGCGGACCTGATCCGACAGTGCGGATCAGGTCCGCCAGACCTCGCTGAATGTGGAGAGCAATACGCTCTCTGTATTCAGCATTGCACCAGCAGCTCACAAGAGCTGCTGGTGCAACGCCGCCCCCTGCAGACTTGCAGCCAATGGGCCGCCAGCAGGGGGGTGTCAATCAATCCGATCGTACTCGATCGGGTTGAATTCTGGTGATGTCTGTCCGCCTGCTCAGAGCAGGCGGACAGGGTTATGGAGCAGCGGTCTTTGTGACCGCTGCTTCATAACTGCTGTTTCTGCCGAGCCTGCAGGCTCGCCAGAAGCACGGGGCATCAAGCTCCATTCGGAGCTTGATAGATAGGCCCCATTAACTTATTCATTACATCAGAGAGCATTTGAGGACAATTTCTCTGACTAAACAGCAGCTTCAATACGAGCAGAGTAAAGACCTATCCTTATTTGATCAGAAGCTTTTTCTCTCTGAGGGTCTGATGATAAAGCTCTCCGCTCAAGTGATATGATCTAAAATTTTCGTCTAACACTGAGAGATCCTAGTGAAATTCTTAAAAGGCAGATCTTGCTATACTTCTCCAAGGGGCATTCCCTGCATTTCTGTATGTGAAAGAGAGACAAACCCAGTGCAATATAACATTGAATAACATGACAGTTCTGCTGCATTTACACTTTGTGTTTGTATTTTAGATTACTTTACACATCAGATTAAGTTTTATTATATTTAAAGGGCAGTCTACTCCAAAATGGTTAATGTTTAAAAGATAGATAATCCCTTTTTTTGTTTGCATAACCACAACTGTTATATTAGTTTACTCTGTGCCTCTGTGATTACCTTGTATCTGCAGACTGCCTCCATATCTTAGTGCTATTTACAGACTTGCATTTTAGCTAATTAGTGCTGACTTATGAAAAACTCCACTGGCCTGAGCTCAGCAAGAAACATTCACTATTATTTGTGAACAAGACTAGAAACAGCTTTGGTCGTCCTGGCGGAGTGAAGCAACATGCCTTGTCATCATAGGATTACCAACAGTACTATGGCTAGGCCTATGGAAGGGATTAGAGAAGACAGTTTAAATGGACATAAAACAAGTTGGGATATAGACAAAATATAATAATATGTACTTTAATTACTTTACCTTCCTTTTACTGCAGTACCTCGCCATTAACCCTTTCTTTTTAGTTTCTGAATTGTAAAGTTTTAACTCCCCCCACACATTTCCTTCTATGGCTGTATCTATATCTATTGTTTTTGGTAGAATGCAAAAGTGCATAGGGATTATCTGCTAGAGCATGCCTAGAAGCTGTAAACTCAGTTGAAATACAATGCCTGTATCAAAACACTGATAAGGGGTGGGGGTGGAGTGGGCTGTTCCAGGCAGCTTAGCTATGTAATTCATTTTGCTTATTTATGCAAATTATTTTAAAAACTATTTTTTAATTAATTAGCCCTTTTAGGATATGCACAGATCTAACCTGTTTTATGTCCCTTTAAGGCCCATTAACCTACTGGCATCAGCTGAACTACAGTCTTCTAATTTACACTACAAAATGTTACCTACCCCATTGTTTCATATAATACTTATTCAGCACTTTACTTATTATAGTTCTGGGCACTTGTTTCACAGGTATCCCTGGTTATGTTTGTTCAGTTTTATAGCTTAGGTTGCTTTAATGCATTCCTTTAGTGTTACGTATTTGCTAATGTAAAACTATGTGCCTTACATTGAAAAGCTCATGCCCCTTACAATGTAAATTTGCGGTTGGCTAGTCTTATAATTTCAAGAACTTCTGCACATATGTTAGTTTGGTAGATCATCTGCATTATATGTAAAGCCTTTATATAGCTTGTTCTTTAATGGGATGAGGCACAATTCTTGCACTCATTCTGGCTTTTGCCTGATTTCAAAAGGGTTCTGTGATCCATAGAAGCAGCATACACTGGCTTTTTTTTTTTACTGCATGAAGAGGAAGTCGGTGACCGAAGATAAGAAGATAGATGAAGATAGGCCACCGCCGGGATGAAGATATAAGATTGCTGACGGGATGAAGATGGACCACCACCTGGATGAAGATGGAGTAATGCCAGGATGAAGATGGAGCGCCGCCGTCTGGATTCAACTTTGCTTAGTATCATCTTTGGGGTTTAGTGCTAGGATTTTTTTGGGTAGGTTTTATTCAGTTTTTTTTGGGGGGGGGGGCAGAAAAAGAGCGAATAGCCCTTCTAATAGAAATGTCAAGTCAAATGCCCTTTTTAGAGTAGCTTTTTAGATAGCATTTTTTTAAGGGGGTTGGGGGGTTACTTGTAGAATGGTGTTGTGTTTTTTTTTTTAAATAGCTGTCACTTTAGGGCAATGCCCTACAAAAAGCCCTTTTAAGGGATTACATTTTTAAATTGCGCCCCCTGCTCACTGCTTATTTTACTCCATTGTGCGAAGTGTCCCTTTCCAGCGAGCTCCATTACATTCATCTCGCCACTTGCAGGGACTGCCTCTTGTTATGATAATTCCACCAGGGCAGCCCCTGCGAGAAAAAACAAGTCTGAAATTACAAGGTTTAGATCATCGGGCTCAAAGTATGATCCTAATTTGTTAATATCACACAGAAACTGTGAAAGTATAGTTAGAATGTGTAAAATCACAATCCTAAATGCACTGCTGTATGCAAAATAAAATACAAAATAGAAAGTGCAAAGTTTAAATGTATTTAAACTTAATCTGAAGTGTAAAATAATATAAAATACAAAGCCCAAAGTGTAAATGCAGCAGAACTGTCATGTCATGCAGTGTTACATTGCACTGGGCTTGTCTCTCCTTCACATACAGAAATGCATGGAACTCCCCTTGGAGATGTATAGCAAAATCTGCCTTTTAAGAAATTCAATAGGGATCTTGGAGTCCTGAAGGAACATTTTAGATCATCTCACCTGAACGGAGAGCTTTAGATCATCAGGCCATTGGTATACAGCCAAAGACAATATAAAGAAGCATGTGTGTGTACAGAATGTAATAAAATAAGGATATCTGATTTCACTGCAAGTTCAACCAATTTTGATGAGTTGTGGTTTCAAAATACAAACCTATTTCATATACAAAAATAAACCCAAATAAGCAATTTGTCATACATTGGAAACACTTTAAGGGAAAACCAATTTTACAGTACACTGTTGCAATTGAACAGTATTTTAACAAAGTAAGCTTTTCTGATCCTGCTTTTGTATGTGGTTACCTTGTTGCTCTTTGATGTGTTTTGTACATGTACTTCTATGTTTTCAATTTAACTGCATCACACGCCTGTGGCTATTTGTCTGTAACGAAATAATAGAATACTAGCTCCTTCTTGCAAGTGCTACCAAAGTGAATCACCTATCTGCATTGAACTTACTGTTTTGTAAAAACTAATATTGTAGGTTTACAGTAGATCAGAACAGCTGTTAAGACAAAGTTGTGAAGGCCAAGCAACAAAACTGTAACAGAATTTAGATGCTGCTACAAAATTCCTTTTTGCACTTAAATATGATGGTGCACATATATCAAAGAGGGAAAAAAGATCACTGGAATTCAGGCGTAAAGTAAATGCCAAAAAAAAGAACAACAGCCTATAGACTCAAAAAAGGTTTAGTTGTATTAATACGGTAACAAAAAAATAAAACAGTGACAGAAACAGCACGTTTAGCAGGCTCAGTAAAAAAAAACACGTGTCTTTTAATTACTAAAATTGTGGCAAGAATTCGTATCGCATGAGATTCTTCCGCCACTCTCAACATGGCCGCTTGCTTGTAACTTCTCTTGAGCCAATGATGACGTAATCAGCAGGCGTCTTGGATAGCAGCGGTGCAATTTGCACACCAACAGAAATTAAGAAGGTATTGTGAGGGATCTCGGATTAGTATTTACAGATCAATATAAATACCGATATTTGGGTACGAAAGAGATTAATCATCTCGAGTCACTTTTGTATATATGACTAATAAAGTTTTCTCACCTTATTTACATCATTTTCATATGTGACCATCCTAAAGTGTGAAGATGAGTACGCAGGTATGTTTAATACGATTTGTGTATGTCTTGTTCGATATTGTGTCTCTTTACCCAAAATAATGTTCCCCCTCTTTTGTCCTACAGTACAGTATCCTCTGCAAACAGGAACAAGGTAAGCATGGCCACACTTTCTATTTAAATGATGAGATTTGTTTATGGTAGCATTATCCATCAAACACATAACCTTGTAATAATGTATCAAACCTAATGACAAGACTATGTTGCAGTGTTTTCATTAATACATCCCTTAAAGGGACAGTACACTCAAAAATTAAAATTGTATTATTCAGATAGAGGCATGTAATTTCCAACAACTTTCAAATTTACTTCTGATATCAAATTTACTTTGTTCTCTTGGTATCCTTTGATGAGCATACCTAGGTAGCCTTAGGCGGCTCTACAATTAGCCTGTTGCCTAAGGCCTCACTGTGCATGGCACATCGATTAGTAAAAACCAAACAAACAAAAAACACAGTTCGATAGTTGGCATAGAAGCAGAGGAAGTGCCTGTGAGCTCTGTCCCTGACATTCTGCCGGTGTTCTAAAGTTATGCCTCTACCCGTAGGAATGTGTATACCTCGTCACTTTGTCAGCTGGTGGAGGCTTGTGGCGCTCACTGCGCATGCGCTAGAGGCCCAAACTCCTTACAACAGCTGATGAGGAATTATGTGGCACGCGCACGTTACTGGTTACAAAATCCCAATGAACAAGCGGCGTGTCATTGGATTTTGTAACCAGAAACGGTACTGACATTGTTATATAGTGTTATATATATAATATATGAAGATATATGAATATATAGTATATATATATATATTTATATATAGTATATATATATATATATAGTATATATATATATATATAGTGTTATATATATATATATATATATAACACTATATATATATATATATATATATATATATATATATATATATATATATATATAAACAGTGAATATGTGAAAATTGTCACTAGTACATGGTGTGTGTATTTACTAGTAACAGTTGACCGCGGTGTACATATTGTGCGACCCTTTCTGGTTACAAAATCCAATGAACAAACACGTTCATTGGGATTTTGTAACCAGTAACGTGCGCGTGCCACATCATTCTTTGAATCTTCGCATCAGCTGATGTAAGGAGTTTGGGCCTCTAGCGCATGCGCAGTGAGCGCCACAAACCTCCACCAGCTGATAAAACGTCACCGGAAGTGACGTGGTATACAAATGCCTATGGTAGAGGGATTAATTTAAGACACCGGTTACTACTGTTTACCTGGGGACTACATGTTCCAAAATGCAGTTCTGCAAAAGGAGTTGTGACTGAGGACTTATATTGTGCACCCTCCTATCCTGTTGTCTCCTTAGCGTCTCAAAACATGAGTACCATGCTGGGCAGTTATGGTGCGCCATGTGAATCGCACACAGCAAGTAGACATATGCAGGTGTGATTGAGAGGAGGAGAGTAAAAATAAGTGTGATCAAATGAAGAACCTGAGGGTGTGAGAATTAGCCACACACGGCATGAAGAGAATCAGGGAGCATGGGGGAGCTCCAGAGGATAATTCTATCTCTAATGATTAAAAGAAAGCCACCTACCAGGTCTGCTATGACTTTCCTTTACTAGCTACGTTCTCTTTCTGCACCATCCCCTTCTGTCTCTCCCTTTTTTTTGTTTTCTCCTCGCCCTATCACTTTCCCCTCCTCTCTTTCTGCCCCTTTTCCATTTTTTTCTCTCCCCCTCCCTTCTCACTCTGTTCACTATCTCTCTGTCTCTTTACTCTTTCTCCACGCCCTCCTTCTCTTCTATCTCTTTTCATCCTCTCCCTTATCTCTCTCTCTGCCTATCTCTATTCTATAAACACTCTTCTCCCCTCTCTTCAGTTTTTCTCCACTCTCTCACCTTCTTTCATTTCTCACTCTCCTCTCTATTTACTCTTCTTCCTCTATACTTTCTCTTCATCATCTCTGGGAAGCCGCAATGCACTACTGTGAGCTAGCCGGAAAAAAAACGTGAGCCAACGACAAGATGCATATTCGTGCAGACACTAATCACCAGCTAAATTTAGTATAATTATAATGTAAACTATGTACTAAAAATGTCGCATTGTACCTTTATTATTTATTTCCCCCTCTTTCCCTGTAATTTAAAGGGACATAAAACAAGTTGGTACAGAGACAAAATATAATATGTACTTTAATTACTTTACCTGCAACTTTATACTGCAATGCTTTACCATTAACCCTTTCTTTTAAAGGGACAGTATACTATAAAATTGTTTTTCCCTTAATGTGTTTCCAATTACTTTTTTTTACCAGCTGCAGAGTATAAAATGTATGAGATTTGCTTTTTTAAGTCTTATTTGTGTATATGAATTAGCTGATTTTGTGTTTTGAAGTCACAACCTAATAAAAAGGGTTGAGCTTGTAGGTATAATCAGATCTCATTACTTTATCACATTGTGTACATATACTTGCTTCTTTATCTTATATCTGTCCATAAACCAATCACCAATATTTGGAGAGAACAATGGAAAATTAACATTTTATTACCTTATCTCTTCTATAACCCACTGAGAGTGTAATTTCTTCTACTGGCTGTGTTAACTAAGCTTGGCCTTGAGGCCAAAAACTTTCAGGATGGTGGGGATACCACAGGCTAAATAAACTAATTCAAATGCCAATATAAGGGTAATGGAAATACTTGGAAACAATTTAATACACTCCAGCAGGTATTACACTGCCAGCAATTTTTTAACAATTTTTTTTTATGCAAACTATTTTTGCTTAAAGGGACACTGTAACCAAATTTTTTCTTTAGTGATTCAGATAGAGCATGACATTTTAAGCAACTTTCTAATTTACTCCTATTATCAAATTTTCTTCATTCCCTTGGAATCTTTATTTGAAATGCAAGAATGTAAGTTTAGATGCCGGCCCATTTTTGGTGAACAACCTAGGTTGTCCTTGCTGATTGGTGGATAAATTCATCCACCAATCAAAAACTGCTGTCCAGAGTTCTGAACCAAGAAAAAAGCTTAGATGCCTTCTTTTTTATATAAAGATAGCAAGAGAATGAAGAAAAATTGATAATATGAGTAAATTAGAAAGTTGCTTAAAATTGCATGCTCTATCTGAATCACAAAAGAAACAGTTTTGGTTCAGTGTCCCTTTAATTAGCCCTTTTAGGATATGCACAGATCTCAACATGTTTTATAGCACTTTAATTGTTAAAATTGTGGGCTTTCCACTTCTGAGAATTTTAAGTGTACACTGCAGATTTAACAATTCTAACCATATATCTGTCCTTAATTGACTTCAGCAGATTTCGTAAGATATGTAACAGAAAACCCCCCCAGATATTTTTCTACCAAAATGACAATGTGAAGCCTTGTCTGTTTCTGTAACAAACCCAGATTAGCTCCTCCAAATAAAGCAAGTGGTGGTGGAATGTGGCTAACAAAGTGTTAATGTATTAAAAAAAATAATCTTACATGTTAATGTAGTGAAATACTGCAGAAAAATCTTATAATTACAAAGTGTTTACTCCTTTTTTTAACTCCAAAATTTATATTTGAATATTACACTGTTTGGAAAAAGCACCAGGACAAAAGGATCGTTAGTTTTGTCTTCTCTTCAGGAGGACTGTAAGGAATACAAAATGAACAAACACTGTTTTTTCCATACTTGATTTTCTTTTTCATTCGTCTGCAGCTCATGAGGATGCTATTTGGTCAGTAGGATGGGGCAAGAATGCAAACACCGGGGCTGAGACAGTGATCAGCGGTTCCCTTGATGATTTGGTGAAGGTCTGGAAGTGGTGAGTAGCTCTTGTGTCATACAGTAGTTTTTTTAACACAATGGTTTCTTGTTAACAGGTTAAACACAGTAAGCAAGTTCAGTTTTTCTCGTACTATGGGTCCCATGTATTAGTAGGCGTGCGGACAGCTTCTCAACTTGAGAAGCTGTCCGTACTCCTTCGCTACATACAGGCAGCTAATCTGTTTGTCCGCTGGCCTGTGTGCATCATTTCACACTCTGGCCATTCACATTTATGTTCTTTGGATAGTAGAAAATTATATATTAGAAAATATTACATTGTCCCCACCTAGCCAGTTCATGATGCCACCCGATTGGCAAAATTTTCTGGGGGGTAGGGGCGACACAAACAGTTCTGTTCATGCAATAGTTTAATAATAAAATACTCTAGCACCGTAGACTATTTTATTATTGCTTCTTTATTTGTGTTCGATTAGAAAAATATTAGTAATTAAACAATAAGGAAACCCACTTGTAAGGGAAGATTATAAATGAGTATAATGTGTTTCTAACATGCCCCCTGCAGGACTGGTGAACAACTTGATCTGCAATGGACTCTGGAAGGGCATCAGCTAGGAGTGGTCTCTGTGGATGTCAGTCCAAGTGGTAACCTTGTGGCTTCCAGCTCTCTTGATGCACATATCCGCCTCTGGGATTTAGACATAGGCAAGCAGATACGTTCCATTGATGCTGGGCCAGGTACTGTGTTAGTACAACTGACTTTTTTTATTTGAGAATTTCACTCATAACCATTTAACTGGAATCTGTTTAAAGGAAGGCTACTGAAGTAGTTCATGGTCTAAAACATAAAACTTACAAAGAAAGGTTCAGTGACCTAAATATATGTAGCTTAGAGGAGAGAAGGAAAAGAGGTAAAGTAGGTTAAAGGGACATAAAACCAAAATATTTTCTTTCAAGATTCAGATAAAGTATGCAATTTCACGCAACTTCCCAGTTTACTTCCATTATGTAATTTGCTTTGTTCTCTTGGTATCCTTTGTTGAAACACGTACCTAGGTAGGCTCAGGAGCTGGGAGCTAGCTGTTGAAGTACAAATATACCTCTTATCATTGGCTTACCGATGTGTGCAGCTAGCTCCAAGTAGTGCACTGCTGCTTCTTCAATAAAGGATACCAAGAGAATGAAGCAATTTATATTATAAGTAAATAGGAAAGCTGTTTAAATTGGTATGCTCTATCTGAATCAAGAAAAAAAATTGGGGTTTCATGTCCCTTTAAGGGGCTTAATAAAGTTGAGGCTGTATGCATTTCTCACAAAAAAGTATCGCCAGAACAAGGGGTCATGATCTCAATATGGTGATTCAGTGTTTTATATTAATACATATATGGTTTTGGGGTACTTCGTTAGTAAACTGGGTACTGGCAGACAGCTGCCAGTACCTAAGATGGCGGCCAATAGGTCAAGGGGGGAGACTTAGAGAGCTGTTTGGGGGTTAATGGGGGATCCTACACTTCATATAAAATATATTTTAAAAACAAACAAACAAAAAAAAAACTTTTATTTTTATACTGGCAGACTTTTTGCCAGTACTTAAGATGGCGGTAACAATTGTGAGGTGAGGGAGGGAAGAGAGCTGTTTGAGAGGGGTCAGGGAAGGATCAGGGGTGGGATGTGTCAGGTGGGAGGCTGATCTCTACACTAAAGCTAAAATTAACCCTACAAGCTACCTAATTAACTCCATCACTGCTGGGCATAATACAAGTGTGGTGCGCAGCGGCATTAAGCGGCCGCCTAATTACCAAAAAGTAATGCCAAAGCCATAAATGTCTGCTATTTCTGAACAAAGGGGATCCCAGAGAAGCATTTACAACAATTTTTGCCATAATAGCACAAGCTGTTTGTAAATAATTTCAGTGAGAAACCTAAAGTTTGTAAAAAAGGGAACAATTTTTTTTTATTTGATCGCATTTGGCAGTAAAATGGTGGCATGAAATATACCAAAAGGGGCCTAGATGGGTTGTCTACTAAAAGAAATATATACATGTGAAGCGATATTCAGGGATTCCTGACAGATATCAGTGTTACAATGTAATTATCACTAATTCTGAAGAAAAAAAATGGTTTGGAAATAGCAAAGTGTATTTCTAAACTCAGGACAAAATTTAGAAACTATTTAGCATGGGTGTTTTTTGGTGGTTGTAGATGTGTAACAGATTTTAGGGGTCAAAGTTAGAAAAAGTGTGTTTTTTTTTTTTTTTTTTTTCTTCAATTTTTTTCATCACATTTTATAATTTATTTTTTTTATAGTAAATTATAAGATATGATGAAAATTTTTAGAAAGTCCATTTAATGGCGAGAAAAACTGTATATAATGTGTGTAGGTACAGTAAATAAGAGGAAAATTACAGCTAAACACAAACACAGCAGAAATGTAAAAACAGCCCTGGTCCTTAAGGGAAAGAAATTGAAAATGGTCTGGTCACTAAGGGGTTAAACTGACAAATTGCACTAACTGGATTTGCAAGATTTGCTTTTGGGCCTGTTTTGGTATTTTGGGACATTTTTCACACAAATGTAAGAAGTGTTTGAAGGGATACGAAACCCCAACATTTTCTTTTGTGAATTAAAAAAAAAAAGTTTCCAATTTTAATTCTATTATCAAATTTGTTTTGTTCCCATGGTTTTCTTTGTTGAAGAGATACCTATGTAGGTATCTGGAGCACTACATGGCAGGAAATAGTTCTACCATCTAGTGCTCTTGCAAAACTGCTACCATATAGTGCTCCCGACACCTGCACTCTCCTGAGCTTGCATTACTGCTTTTTAACAAAGGATACCAAGAGAATGAAGACTATTTGATAATATAAGTCCATTAGGAAGTTGTTTAAAATTGTGTGCTCTGTCTTAATCATAAAAAAAAAAATTTGGGTTTCGTTTCCCTTTTGATTTCATATCAATGGATACAAAGTAAGCACTACATAGCACTGACATTAAATAAAATCAAGATTTTAAAAACCCAATCTCCACATTCATTCACATATGTGGAAATTTATACTTACATTTTATTAATGACATTAAACAGTTATTAAAAAAACACATGTGGAAATTCATACTTATATTTTATTAATGACATTAAACAATTATTAAATACTTAGCAAATTAAATAAAACATATGTTGACTGATTTTAGTTAATGTTTTAAAATAAATACAAGTCAGTGTATCTAAATAATTAGTTGGTGTTTCCACAAAATTTACTTTTTTTTATTCCATTTGAAAACTGATCATGAAGTTCCCACAAAAAAGACAAATCCGAATATGAAATAAGACCTATATACAGAGTAATACAGTTCAGGTTTGTGTAGCTAGCGGAATTACTCATGATTTGTCGCTAGACCTAAGAACCTCTGAAGAGTTCTATATCTGTACTTGATATATAATTTTTACTTATCTAACTAGTGGAGTCATCTCCTGTAAATTATTATTATACTTTATTTATGAAGCACCAACATATTCCGCAGCGCTGTCCATGGTTACAAGTCATTTACATAAAACAGTGATATAAAACTTGTAAGAGACCAGATAAAATTTGACAAACACATACAGGAGGACTTAAACTGTAAAATAGTTTTTATATTAATGTATTTTCATTGACTTCTTATACCAGCTGCAGAGTATGAAAATGTATGAGATTTGTTTTTTAAGGCTTATTTGTGTATATGAATTACTGATTTTGTGTTTTGAAGCCACAACCTAATAAAATGGGTTGAGCTTGTAGGTATAATCAGATCTTATTACTTTATCACATTGTGTAAATATACCTGCTTCTTTATCTTATATCTGTCCATAAACCAATCACCAATACTTGGAGAGAACAATGGAAAATTAACATTTTATTACCATATATCTTCTTAAAACCACTGGGAGTGTAATTTCTTCTACTGGCTGTGTTAACACAGCTTGGCCTTGAGGCCAAAAACTTTTAGAATAGGTGTGGATACCACAGGCTAAATAGACTAATTCAAATGCCAATATAAGGCTAATGGAAATACTTGTAAACAATTTAATAAACTCCAGCAAGTAAAGTGGATCATTGGGAACAAATGAAAGGGGAGAACATTTTTGAGTAAACTGTCCCTTTAAGGGCCCTATTCCCGTAGGAATTTACAATCTAGAAGGATAGAAACAGGAGGTGAGGACTACAAGAGTGAGAATGATGTTAATGCAGAGTTAGATGAGGGGAAATATTAGGTAAGTGGAATTAATTTATTACTGAGTTGGGTGGTAGGCTTCTTTCAACAAAAATAGCTTCAGGGAGCATTTAAAAGAAGAAAGATTAGCGGAAAGTCTGACAGCTTGAGGGAGAGCGTTCCAGAGGGTAGGTGTTGCAGAAGTCCTGCAGTCTAGCATGGGTTATAGTCGAAGTGGAGTTCAGCATAGATTGTATATAAATGACCCATTGCATATGTTCAGCAGATACATTTTAAAATACATATTCTTCAGTTTCTGCATAACTGGCTATTACCTCTCTCGACAGTTGATGGTTGGTCTGTAGCATTTTCTCCTGACTCTCAACACTTGGCCACTGGAAGTCATGGAGGGAAAGTGAACATATTTGGTGTGGAGACTGGAAAGAGAGAATATTCTTTGGATACTAGAGGCAAATTTATACTCAGCATTGCATACGTAAGTTGAAGAAGTGACTTGTTATGAGTGCTGCAAAACATATGTTTAATTAGGGCAATCTTTTTGTCTTGTTTGTGATTGTGTATTTTTTGTTTTGTTTTACCACAGAGTCCAGATGGGAAATACTTAGCTAGTGGAGCCATTGATGGGATTATTAATATCTTTGATATTGCAACTGGAAAACTTCTCCACACGTTAGAAGGTATTCTTGTCTTCCCAGTGGATTCTATTGTCTGGATGATTTCTCTTTTTGTACTTTTTAGCTGCACTGCTGGTCTGGAGCCGAGTCAATAGGAGTGACGTGTGTGCATAGAGGCTGTGCTGAGCTCAGAATTAGCAGTATTGCTGCTCCATAGCTTACTTTTAGTTTGTGTTTAACCCCTAAGTGGTCTCCCTTTTAAAGGCCATAATAAAGAAAAATGATGTGCTCTAATTTGTCAGTACTTGCAATTTTAACAGTAGCGATACCCCAACTCTAAGTGTTTGACCCTTGCAAAGGGGTTAATCACATAGTTAAAGAATTGACAAGAGCCACAGAGAACTACTGATCCTGAGTGGAAACTACACATCTCAAGATCTGCAGTGCACTGCAGCTTTCTTTATTTGCAGGGCATAAACACGTAATGTTGGGGAGTCACAAGTGTTAAAATGACATGCTCTAACAAATTAAAACATGCATGTTTTTCATTATTATTACCCTTTAAATTGTTATACACAAAAGGCCAGTGCCCTTCATGCCTTTCACAGAGGAGAAATATCCTGTGGAATATCATTCTGATCCTTCCAGTCCAGCCCCCAAATACCAGGCAATTACCCTGTACAAGGGAAAGCAACAAGGACAGTCCTTTATATGCAGATCACACTGATAAACTTCAATAACGTTCTCCTTTGTGAAAAGCACATTGGGTTAAAAGAGGCTGCTCCCCGGTGGTGACCCACGAAAGAACAAGCAACTGAGCCATTGTTACTTTAAAGGGACAGTAAACAACTTGTAATTACAAGACATTTCTCTTGTGTTGCTATAAAAGAACACATCAGCCGAGTCTTAATGTTTTTAAAACAAATTCACATCCTTTTTACTGCAGTTATTTTTCAATAGCCAAACTCCACACACCATTTTCCTTCTATTGATGAGCCAATATGGGCTTTAGTCTGCAGACGACAAGGCTAGTCACAATCGTAAAGTCAGTATTAAGTACTCTGTTCTGCAGTTGTTATCACTTAAAGGGATATTAAACATAAGATTGCAATATAAAATGTTTAATTATGTGTAGTTAAAGGGACATTGTACATCCAAATTTTGTGTGACAGTAAAGAACACAAAAAAGGGCAAATTAAATAATGAAAATATATTGTAAAGTTGTTTCTTTAAGCATAATAAACATTTTATCTAAACATCTCAAGGTGTTTACTGTCCCTTTTTTAAAGATGATTTTTGTATAACAGTTGGCTAATGCATGCAAGGTCATTTACCCATTATCAAAACTTTAGACAAACTGTGCATATTATATAACATTTAAAATAAATGCTTAGTATTTTATGGGACGTATCTCTACAGGACATGCTATGCCTATTCGATCCCTGACCTTCTCTCCAGACTCGCAGCTGCTGGTCACAGCCTCTGATGATGGTTATATCAAGATCTATGACGTGTAAGTTTTCCTGTAAATTGCAGCATTGTCTTCTAATGCTAGTTAGAAGTGTGTGCATCCACATGGTTTAAATATTGAGTTCTAGAGTGAGATTAATACTATACTTCTAACTGCTGTCACCCATAAAATTTGTGTGTATATCTAATAATCTGTACATAAATATATATAATATAGTGTGTATATGTATATTTGTAATATACTCACTACAGCGTATCTTTATGCAGATGGGTATTCTTAAAATGCTTAAAATATGCATCTCACTATTAATATCCATCAATCTGGGTTTATATCAGAACTTCAGTGCATGATCTTTTGCCCATCACAACGTTTGTGTGTAGACCAATAAGTCCTAATCTTGTAACAAAAATAAATCTTGTTGACCCATTTTAATGTTTTATCTTATTTTTCAACATAATCCCCTTTAGTACAACACAACAATTCTGCAAAAAAACAAACATTCTTATGCATTTCAAAAAGAAAAATATGTTATTGACTGTCGGACCACTTATGACCAACGGCCATTGCTTGCAAAACGCGTTCCTTTCAATTGATACCTGAAGAGTGGAAACAGGTAATAGTCACTGGGTGTGATGTAGCAGTTCAAATCCTGCTTCAGTAATGGCAGCAAAGGACTTGTGCACAAGAGCATTGTCTCGGTGGAACGGCACTTTCTGGCTCAAATTGTGACCCTTCTTCTAAGTAACTGCTTTGCACAAATTTTCAGTCAAGTTGGTTTAGTAGTCACCTGTATTGGTCTCTCCTCCACGCAGGAAGTCAGTCCTTAAAATTCCCCCTGCACCCCAAAACATAGATGCCATTACCTTGCCAGGCCTTGCTTGGATTCAAGTAGACTTGTGCAACCAAGAAATTTTAGTTTTGTTCAGGGAAACTTGTTTACCAGAATATTCATTGTTTGCGCTATTTGGAATTAGTTTTGTTTAAAATGAAAACAATACTGAATTTTAGTTATTAAACATTTACATTTGTTTTCGTTAAAACAAATGTAAATGTTTAAAGCTACAGGTGAAAAAACTCGCCTGTATCTTTATACTTACGCTGGAGAGTGCACTAACCCAATCGTCTTCTTCCAAGATCCCCAGCTGCGCTAACAGGATGCTAATGCGCTCGACTCCCAGGACCTACAATAAGTTTAGTGCAGGTCCTGGGAGTCGAGTTCACTAAGTCACCTGTTAGTGTGACCAGGGCTCTGGCAAGAAGAGGATCAGGTTAGCGCACTCTCCAGGTGTTAAACCCAATTTTTTTTTTAAAAGCAAACAAATGAATAACATCAAATTTTGTCAGTATTTTTTGATTTCTTTCATTTTCGCTGGTACATTCATTCGGACATTCATTTAGTCAAAACCAAAACGAATATCCGTTTTCCGTACAAATGTGCATTTGTAATTAAACAAATGAATATCTCTATTGGTTGTGCTTTCCTCGCGATCTAAGTGGTGTATCCATGATTACTCTGTAGTAAGAAATTGCCTATAGAAATCATCAGAATTTCTTTGACTTCTTGTCACAAGCGAACTCCCCATCTGCTTTTGGTCTTTTCTGGTCTGCAGTCAACATACCAGGTAACCATTGTGCTGACAATTTTCTTCTCTCCAAGTGTTTGTCAAGTACTTGATGACTGCACAATATTTACTTTACATAACTTTCTACAAACAGCTCATATAAATTGTCCTGTAAATAAGAAACATTAACACAGTTTGGTTAACCTTAAACAACATTTTGGTATCTACATAATTAAAACAAAACTTAACAATATCATTTTGCTGCAGTAATGTAAACCCACAGCTTCCTAATTAAAATTAGTACTTATTGATCTACCTTCACAGCCAGGTAGATTAAAAAAAAAAAAAGTTCCCCCAAAATATCACAAAGTTCTTTTGTGAATCTGTTCTTTCTTGGGGATTATATAAATCTTTGTGTATATTCTTATAACGAACAAAACGTTTAGCTGTATAGCTATCTGTTTATGCATAATAGGTATATCTTTTAAAGTCAAATTAGGGTATATTTTGGTTGTTCCATAAAAAAAAGACTTAAATGGATTTTGTAGTGCAAAAATGACTTGCTCTAATTCATGTATGTAATGTTAGTACTACCAGAAATGCAAGTCTGTTTTTAACCCATGCCAAGGGATTATATTACCACTCCTAGGCAGAGATGGCTGCTAAACCAGTCAGCAGCTGCAGTGTTATGACACAGTTGTGCCTTTGCTGAGTGTCATTTTTGCCCTACAATGTCTCTAATTGACTAAAATTATGAACCAACTTTTCAGTCCACTTAATTGTATAGAATTTTCACAACTGATTATCGCTGTGTACTCAGCCCAAAGCAATCGGTATTACATTTGTAAAAAATATTATTTGTTAAAATAGATTTTTCATATCTTATTTTAAAGTGAGTACTGTAGTTGGATTAATTGGAAATATTTCATATTTTGCTTCTTCCAGACAACATGCCAGTCTGGCTGCTACCCTCAGTGGGCACGGCTCTTGGGTCCTGAGTGTGGCATTCTCTCCAGATGATGCTCATTTTGTTTCCTGGTAAGTACATTTCAGAGGGTCCCTTATCTACGTCAAGTAGCATGGATTATAAATGTGAATATGTAATCTTTTTCTGGTGCCAAATTGTTGCATGGAGTGGTGCTCCGTTGTTTGAAAATGCTGTGTGTTTGTTATTTTTCAATGCAAATGAGAACCTGCTAGAGCACCTCGCCCTAAAGGAAGATTTAGCCCCTTAAGTGCGAATGACAACACGTGGTCCTCATCTGCACAGGGGTGACAATTCTAAAACATTTGCGCTTTCCCTGCAAGTGGCGAGATGTCTCCTATAGAAATAATGAGAGCTCTCTGTTACGTAAATTTCACAATGAGGGGCCAAGTACAAGTATAGCCATTCAAGTACAAGTATAGTCATTCAGAAGCCTTATAGCTTGTGTGCACTCTTCAGTTCTTGCCAACATTCAGAACTGCGGAGTGACCGGCTTCTTCACTCTATAAAGCTCAACTATAAAATACCAAGTTTTCACTGACTGAAACCAAAGAACAAAAATAAACAATGGTATTGTGCAATCCTTGCATGAAACAATTAGTCATTTTTCTTCACAGAGAAATCAATAAAAGGTCTTCAGAATCTAAATGCTGCTACCAACATCGGTGTTTCTTGCATAAACGCTAAAATAAAAGCACGTTATTTTGTTTGGAGATATGTACTTTGTTTTTTTATATGGTACATAACTCCTGTATATCTAGTAGAGCTGTACAGATATATAATTTCTTTGAATCTCAGTTGCACTTTTCTTAAAGGGACATGAAACCTAATTTTTTTTTCACGATTCAGATAGAGCATACAATTTAAATCGCTTGTCAATTTACTTATATTATCTAATTTGCTGCATTCTCTTGGTATCCTTTGTTGAAAAAGCAGCAATGCATGTCTGGAAACTAGCTGAATGCATTGGGTGAGCCAATAACACATGGCAAATATATGCAGCCACCAATCAGCAGCTTCTGAGTCTACCTAGGTATCCATTTCAGCAAAGGATATCAAGATAACAAAACAAATTGGATAATAGAAGTAATTTGGAAGGTGGTATAAAATCTGAATCACAAAATAAAAATGTTGGGTTTCATGTCCCTTTTTAAGACATCTCGGCAAGAGCTCAGCACCACACACAAGTTGTACTGCGTTCTGACATCATAAACTAAACAAAAAAATAGCTAAAGCAGATGGGCAGACTTTGAATACATCTTACAAACAACTGCACTTTGTAATCAATAGATTTTAGCAGTGGGGTGTCAAAGACCATAACGGGGTAAGTCCATTTAAAGGGACATGAAACCCAAACCTTTACTTTGGTGATTCAGATAGAGAATACAATTTTATACAACTTTGATTATTTTATTTGCTTCCTTCTCTTGTTATTCTTTGCTGAAAGGTTTATCTTTGCAAGCTCAGTAGCAGCAAAGAACCTATGTTCTAGCTGCTGATTGGTGGCTGCATATAAATACTGATTGTCATTGGCTCACCCATGTGTTCAGTTAGCAACCAGTAGTGCATTGCTGCTCATTCAACAAAGCATACCGAGAGAATGAAACAAATTAGATAATAGAAGTAAATTAGAAAGTTTTTTAAAATTGTATTCTCTAGCTTAATCATGAAAGAACATTTTTGAGTTTCATGTCCCTTTAAGGGTGTTTTTGGAAATAAAAAAGTTTACTGTCCCTTTAAAAGAAGATTAAACACG
>NC_069501.1:984990357-985075357 GCF_027579735.1 Bombina bombina
GTTGCAGCTCTTGGCACCTTTTAAAGGGGTATGTGTAAGCTGTTTCTAGTGTATCTAGATGTAGCTCTTACTCATGGCCGTGTTCGGTCTGACTGAGTTATGAGACTTTTGGGTCTTCTTCCATTGTCTCCTGGTGAGTTAGATCTCCTTTTGGGGGATCTGTGTTCCGAATGTTGGTTGATCCCTGTATTGACTTGTTTAACTCGTTTCCTGGAACTGGGAGGGCTTAGCTCCTTTCTCTTCCCTGTGTCCTCTGCCTGTGTGGAGGTGATGGGGAGACTAACCATGCTAGTAGGGTTTTGGAGACTTCGAGGTATCCCTTCTGTTGTCTTGAGGCCTTGTGAAGTCCCTTCATTATGACTTCTAGCCTTGCTCTTTGGAGAGTTGGACTTCAGCTAGCGGTGGTTCCTTCCTTTTGGTCGAGGCTTTCGAATTCTCTTCGCTTTCTGGATTCTCTGGATATGCTTCCATTCCCTTTGTCTGTTTTTTTGGTCAGTTGAGTTGTTTAGTTCCAGGGTATAGTTGACTGAACTATTAGGTGCCTGGACCTGTTTCTTTCCCTGGGACTTCCTCTTTCTGGGGCTTTGCTCCTGTCCCAGTTTTGGGTTGTTTTAGATCTCAGGGCTGGTCACGGTGTTTCACAGTAGGGGGTCCTTTCTAGGACATTTGCAGGGGATTTTTCTTCCCGTTTAGCCGGTGACTTCAGGACTTGATGACTGTTATTGCCCTTACGGCATCTTCCCTTTTTCTTTAGGGGATATTCTCTTAGGGAGATGGAGTCTTGGGGCTTCTCCGGGTCGGGAAGTGGAAGGTTGAATTGATTGCTGGTTCCAAGTCAGACTGTGGGGCCTTGTTTTGATAGATCCTTAGATCTATAGCCTTGTCTGTTTTCAGAGTCGGGTTGTACTTGTACTCTGAGGGGGGGGGGGCTTTGCCATGTTTACGCTCGTTCCTGTACT
Source organism: Bombina bombina (assembly GCF_027579735.1). Taxonomy (NCBI): domain Eukaryota; kingdom Metazoa; phylum Chordata; class Amphibia; order Anura; family Bombinatoridae; genus Bombina; species Bombina bombina. The sequence continues at coordinate 984,991,317 of NC_069501.1, forward strand.
AGTTCCGGGTTTCTTTGTACCCTTGTATTGGATCCCTGTGGCTGGGTTGGCCCAGCTGGGTCTGCAGGTCAGGATGCCTGAGCGGTCTAATGGTCGCAGTATCATCTGGATGTGTGAGCTTGTTGAGTATATTCTGATAGCTCAGTCTGCTAGGAGATGGTTTTTCCTTCTCCTTGCTCCTTTGACAGGAGAGGGTTTACTCTAACTTCGGGTTCTGAGGGTATACTCTCCTTCTCGGGGGGGCCTCGATGGAGGCTTTGACTGCTTATTCTTCTTCTTCTTTCTTGCAAGCTCACTCTGTCGTCCTGTTATGGACTCTGTGTTCTCAGACTTGGGGTTTTCGCCTGGGTCTACTACATGCTTTTTCACGGTTGAATACTTGTGTATTCTATGGGCAGGCGCTGGGAGGACTTTGCCTCTTTAGTTGCATTCCATGCTTGCAGGATGTTGGGGAGACGTCTTTTCTGTCTCTGTGCCCGGTATTTTCCCGGGTTTCGCTTGGTATAGGCGTGGCCTCCTTCCCTGTTTGGGTTATTTGGGTCTCTGAGTTGGGCCCACTCTTGGAGGTGCTGTTTTTTGTATTAAGGGACCTTCGGTTTCCTCGGTCCTCCTTTGCCTTGTTTCCCTTGGGGATTTTGGCTGGTTTCTCAATTTGTGAGGGGTGAATGGTGGGGGACCGTCTGTTGGGCGATGGTGTCTCTTGGTGGACTGTTGGCACAGTCAAGTCCGTTTTTGTAGTCTCTAGTTTGGCTCTGGACTAGGTGCGAGTCTGTGTCACTGGTGTTTTTCCATTGAAATTTTTTCTCGGCTTTGGACGAAGCGGGATTTTTAAAATTATTATTGTGTAGAGGTTCAGGCCTGGTGCTCTCAGTATGGGCCGCCTATTGTACCCTCCCATCTTGGCATTCAGTGTTCTCTATAGCTTGGGTATTTCCCCAAAAGTAATGAATGCAGCTGTGGACTCTTTCCCTTTAAGAAGAAAAACATAAATTATGCTTACCTGATAATTTCCTTCTCTTCTGATGGAAAGAGTCCACAGCTCCCCACCAGTAATTTTATGTGGGTCGTCCTTATATTCTTCTGGCATCTTTTCACCCTGATATTTTGTCTACTGCTCCTTGTTCCTCGGCAGAATGACTGGAGGATGAGGGGAGTGGGAGGAGTATTTAAGCCTTTGACTGGGGTGTCTTTGCCTCCTCCTGGTGGCCAGGTTCTTATTTCCCAAAAGTAATGAATAGAAAGTGTCCACAGCTGCATTCATTACTTTTGGGAAATAAGATCCTGGCCACCAGGAGGAGGCAAAGACACCCCAGCCAAAGGCTTAAATACTCCTCCCACTCCCCTCATCCTCCAGTCATTCTGCCAACGGAACAGTAGAATAAATATCAGGGTGAAAAGGTTCTAGAAGAATATAAGGACGACCCACATAAAATTACGGGTGGGGAGCTGTGGAATCTTTCCATCAGAAGAGAAGGAAATTATCCTGGTGGCCAGGTTCTTATTTCCCAAAAGTAATGAATAGAAAGTGTCCACAGCTGCATTCATTACTTTTGGGAAATAAGATCCTGGCCACCAGGAGGAGGCAAAGACACCCCAGCCAAAGGCTTAAATACTCCTCCCACTCCCCTCATCCTCCAGTCATTCTGCCAACGGAACAGTAGAATAAATATCAGGGTGAAAAGGTTCTAGAAGAATATAAGGACGACCCACATAAAATTACGGGTGGGGAGCTGTGGAATCTTTCCATCAGAAGAGAAGGAAATTATCAGGTATGCATAATTTGTTTTTCTTCTTAAAGGGAAAGAGTCCACAGCTGCATTCATTACTTTTGGGAAAATACCCAAGCTATAGAGGAGACTGAATGCCAAGACGGGAGGGTACAATAGGCGGCCCATACTAAGAGTACCAGGCCTGAACCTCTACCCAATAATAATAAATAAAAATCCTGCTTCGTCCGAAGCCGAAAAAAAATTTCAATTGAAAAACACCAGTGACACCGACTATCAGCTAGTCCAGAGCCAAACTAGAGACTACAAAAACGGACTCGACTGCGCCAACAGTCCACCAAGAGACACTGTCGCCCAACAGACGGTCCCCCACCATTCACTCCTCACAAATGAAGGAGAAACCAGCCGAAATCCCCAAGGGAAACAAGGCAAAGGAGGACCAAGGAAACCGAAGGTCCCTTAATACAAAAAACAGCACCTCCAAGAGTGGGCCCAACTCACAGAGACCCAAATAACCCAAACAGGGAAGGAGGCCATGCCTATACCAAGCGAAACCCGGATAATACCGGGCACAGAGTCAGAAAAGACGTCTCCCCAACATCCTGCAAGCATGGAACGCAACTAAAGTGGCAAAGTCCTCCCAGCGTCTGCGCATACAATAACCAAGTATTCGGATAGTTTAGAGGGGGATCTCTCTGAATTTGATACCTGTGTATGTTGTGAGGAGGCTCGGGTAGTCCAGCCCTCTCAATTATGTTCTGTATGCCGCAACAGGGTGTTTGTATCAACCAATGTAGAGATGTTAGAGATCACTGAGCCATCCGCCTCTGAGGATTCTTCGTCCCGTGAGGTGTGTTCCCTAGAATCTTCTGTTCCTACACATGCAGTTTCCCCGGGTACCACTGCTCCTTCGCCTGAAGGGGCCTTTTTTGCCACCAGAGGTTTCTGCGCAGTTCCTCATGGCCATCTCTATGGCCTTAGCGATTTTGCCTCTTCCTGCTACGTGCAAGCAAAGGGTTAATCCAAGCACTCCTGCCCAGGATCCGTTGTGTAAATTGACGATTGTATCCGATCAGTCATCTTGGGATGCGGTTCCCTCTGAGGCTTCAGAGGTAGGACCTCTAGGGTCGGAGTCTGTTGATTTGATTCCTCCAACTGAAAAGGATTTAGCATTTAGATTTAGTATGGCGCGCTTGCTTTAGTTTTTGCGATGTTAGAGACTCCTAGTACTGATCCGTCAGTCGAATCTCTGTCCTCTAAATCAGATAGCGATCTTGATTAGACGAGTGGGGAAGGATGGAGTTCCTATTCCTTTATCGTCTACATTTTCTTTTATTTTTATTTTAGAATCCCAGTTCAGAGCTCTACAGGGTTGTGTGTTGTAGGACAGGCAGGACCTGTCTCTTTTGCACATTTCTTCTTGGCTATCACTTTTTGTGCACTTGCCTATTTTCTTTATATCTGGTTAGGATAGTTTTTTGTTTAAGAGCTCTTGGTTGTTGTAAAAACTTTTTAGGAAGACGTTTCATCACATGGGATGTTAGAAGTTGATGACTTCGGTTGTCAATATTTCTGAAAGCTTCCTATGGAAAATTTGATAATAGGAGTCAATTAGAAAGTTGCTTAAAATTGCATGTTCTATCTGAATCACAAAAGAAAACAATTGTGTTTAGTGTCCCTTTTAAAGGGACACTGTACCCCAAAAATTTCTTTCGTGATTCAGATTGAGAATGAAATTTTAAGCAACTTTCTAATTTACTCCTATTATCAAATTTTCTTCATTCTCTTGGTATCTTTATTTCAAATGCAAAAATGTAAGTTTAGATGCCGGCCCATTTTTGGTGAACAACCTGGGTTGTCCTTGCTGATTGGTGGATAGATCCATCCACCAATAAAAAAGTGCTGTCCAGAGTACTGAAACCAAAAAAAAAGCTTAGATGCCTTCTTTTTCAAATAATGATAGCAAGACAACGAAGAAAATTTGATAATAGGAGTAAATAGAAAGTTGCTTAAAATTGCATGCTCTTTCTGAATTACAAAAGAAAAAAATTGGGTACAGTGTCCCTTTAAGGTTAGCCCCTTCAGGTCATCGCTAGCTTGGTGTTGACGGGATGATGACTTGTCCTGGGGTCCGTTTTGGACTTCATCCCTTTTCCAGGTCTCATCCCATCAGAGGTTCGGTCTAGGTTGAGGCAGTGCAGTGGAGATGTTTCAAATCTGTCTTTGCAGATTTTCATGGTCTACTGGTTGAGAGAATAGTTCTCTCATGTCTTTTTCAAGGCCTCCCTATCCTGTGGGACATTTTTCTTATCTCCATAGGCAGTTTAGACTTCGGTTGCAGCCCGACAGGTTGGTGAGGGCGTGCTTAAGGGGGGCCAGGATCTCCTGAGGTTTTTCCTCCCATTGATATTTTGGATCTTAAGGCAAATATTTTCTGCTCTAAGGGTCTAGTCTACTGGGTTCGTCCCAGTGTAGGGATCTAGTCAGTCTTAAGTTTGTTGGCTTGGATCTCCTCTGAGGTCTCCCTAGTGTTGGGGGGTAGCATCTCGAGTTTGGTAGTGGGCAGAGGCCCACTGTGGCTCGCCGTCAGCGACCCTCTTTGGGACGGATATTATCTAGAGATATCTTTTTGTTATCTGAATTGCAACTGGAAGGGGGCGCAGAAGGAGAGTCTTTGGTCGCCCGTCCTTCCAGTTTACCCATTATGGGTCGTGGGTCAGGATTTCCAGGAAGAGCTAATGCATACATTAGCAGTGCCTTGGAGGTTCATTACCTTTTTACCTTTTTTCTGCCATATCACTCTTACCTTGAGTGGTGGCTCGAATCTAGCAGGGGTGGGCGTCGGTGATCTGACTGCTCCGTTGAGGCCGTATAAATCGTGGTTCCCGATTAGTGGTTTTGCCTCCATGAAGTTTGTCCTTGTTGCAGGCATCTGCTGGAACAAGGTCTCTCTCTTTTTTCTTCCTCAAATCTTTGTTCTCTGCAGCGGGTTGAGAGATGTCTCTTAGTCTTAGCTGAAGAGTCAGTTTTTCTGAGAGGTTATGGTTCTCTCCTTGAAGCGCATAGATGGTCCCTTGTCATCTTTCTCAGGTGTGGGGAACCCCTTCGCTGGGAGGTACGTGGTTTGTCCTGGCAATCTATTGGGCCTGTCAGGACTCTTTCTTTCCTCCAGGATGATCTGGAGAAGGGCCTCTTGTACAGTATACAATATAAACTTTGGGGCTTGGTTAGGAGTCTGAAAATCAGAGCAATGTTATTTAAAAATAAGCAAAACTGTACATTTTAAAAAAACCAAAAAACTTTATGGGGTATATAAATAGATCTACAAAACATTTATGCAAAGAAAAAATTAGTGTATAATGTCCCTTTAAGGACCTATCTTCAGGCTATGTAGGAATAGACGGTTTTCTCTGTTTATTATCTATCTGAGAAGCTTAAGAGTCAGAGGACTCTTAGGCTTCCTTATCTTTTTAGTTGAGGAGTATCTTCCGCTTGGGTCATGACTCAGCGGGACGCTAGCCTTCTCAGAGGTTTACGGATCAGTCTTCTCAAGCAGTGGCATCCTCTTGGACCTCTAAGATGAGGCCTCTACGGTTCTTTTTGGTGGGCGGGCTATTTGGCCTTCCTTACCTTACTTTCAAATTTTTTTGTGTTTTTTGCTTCGGTGAAGCAGCCTTCGGGAGAAAGGGTTTGCAGGCTGTGGTGCCATCAGATGGCGGCCGCCTCTCTCTTTGCCCTCCCGTTAGCATTCAGTGTCCTCTGTAGCTTGGGTATAATTTTCCCACAAGTAATGAATGCAGCTGTGGACTCTCCCTGTATTAAGAAGGAAAACATAAATTATGCTCACCTGATAATTTCTTTTCCTTCCTGTACGGGGAGAGTGCACAGCTCCCGCCCTTGTTCTCCGTTGGGTGGCCCTAATTTTTAACTTGTTCTTTTGGCACCTTTTTCAACCTAATGGTTCTCCTACTGTTCCTTGTTCCCTCGGCAGAATAACTGGGGGATGAGGGAAGTGGGGGAGGTATTTAAGCCTTTGGCTTTGGTGTCTTTGCCTCCTCCTGGTGGCCAGGTTCAGTATTTCCCACAAGTAATAAATGCAGCTGTGCACTCTTCCTGTACAGAAGGAAAGGAAATTATCTGCTAAGCATAATTTGTTTTTTAAACCACCACATATACTGAAAATATTAACACTTTTGTATTCTCTAAATAAGAGTTATGTAAACAAGAATCCACATCAGCCTAGAAGGGGGTGGAAGTGACTGATAATAAATGTTAATTTCCAGTTGATCTTAAAGGGACAGTCTACAATATAATTTTTGTTTTAAAATATAAATAATCCCTTTTTCTTCTGTTATGTGTGATCAGTCCACGGGTCATCATTACTTCTGGGATATAACTCCTCCCCAACAGGAAATGCAAGAGGATTCACCCAGCAGAGCTGCATATAGCTCCTCCCCTCTACGTCAGTCCCAGTCATTCTCTTGCACCCAACGACTAGATAGGATGTGTGAGAGGACTATGGTGATTATACTTAGTTTTTATGACTTCAATCAAAAGTTTGTTATTTTACAATAGCACCGGAGCGTGTTATTACTTCTCTGGCAGAGTTTGAGGAAGAATCTACCAGAGTTTTTACTATGATTTTAACCGGAGTAGTTAAGATCATATTGCTGTTCTCGGCCATCTGAGGGAGGTAAAAGCTTCAGATCAGGGGACAGCGGGCAGATGAATCTGCATTGAGGTATGTAGCAGTTTTTATTTTCTGAATGGAATTGATGAGAAAATCCTGCCATACCGTTATAATGACATGTATGTATACACTTCAGTATTCTGGGGATGGTATTTCACCGGAACTACTCTGTTAAAAGTCACTAATCCTTTTAATAAGTATTTATCATGTTAAACGTTTTTGCTGGAATGTAGAATCGTTTACATTTCTGAGGTACTGAGTGAATAAATATTTGGGCATTATTTTCCACTTGGCAGTTGTTTGGTTTTAATTGTGACAGTTTCGTTTCTCTTCACTGCTGTGTGTGAGGGGGAGGGGCCGTTTTTGGCGCTCTTTGCTACGCATCAAAAAATTCCAGTCAGTTACTCTTATATTTCCTGCATGATCCGGTTCATCTCTGACAGATCTCAGGGGTCTTCAAACTTCTTTGGAGGGAGGTAGATTCTCTCAGCAGAGCTGTGAGAATTTTATATTGACTGTGAATAAAAACGTTGCTCTGTAATTTTTATGTCAAAATTAATTATTGTTATTTTTCTAATGGGAACAAACCTTTGCTAAAAGTTGTGGTGTTTTAAAGTTTGATGCTATAACTGTTTTTCAGTTCATTATTTCAACTGTCATTTAATCGTTTAGTACCTCTTTGAGGCACAGTACGTTTTTGCTAAAAAAGATTATAACCAAGTTGCAAGTTTATTGCTAGTGTGTTAAACATGTCTGACTCAGAGGAAGATATCTGTGTCATTTGTTCCAATGCCAAGGTGGAGCCCAATAGAAATTTATGTACTAACTGTATTGATGCTACTTTAAATAAAAGTCAATCTGTACAATTTGAACAAATTTCACCAAACAGCGAGGGGAGAGTTATGCCGACTAACTCGCCTCACGCGGCAGTACCTGCATCTCCCGCCCGGGAGGTGCGTGATATTATGGCGCCTAGTACATCTGGGCGGCCATTACAGATAACATTACAAGATATGGCTACTGTTATGACTGAAGTTTTGTCTAAATTACCAGAACTAAGAGGCAAGCGTGATCACTCTGGGGTGAGAACAGAGTGCGCTGACAATACTAGGGCCATGTCTGATACTGCGTCACAGCTTGCAGAGCATGAGGACGGAGAGCTTCATTCTGTAGGTGACGGTTCTGATCCAAACAGATTGGATTCAGATATTTCAAATTTTAAATTTAAATTGGAGAACCTCCGTGTATTACTAGGGGAGGTCTTAGCAGCTCTCAATGATTGTAACACCGTTGCAATACCAGAGAAACTGTGTAGGTTGGATAAATACTTTGCGGTACCGGCGAGTACTGACGTTTTTCCTATACCTAAGAGACTAACTGAAATTGTTACTAAGGAGTGGGATAGACCCGGTGTGCCGTTCTCACCCCCTCCAATATTTAGAAAGATGTTTCCAATAGACACCACCACTCGGGACTTATGGCAAACGGTCCCTAAGGTGGAGGGAGCAGTTTCTACTTTAGCTAAGCGTACCACTATCCCGGTGGAGGATAGCTGTGCTTTTTCAGATCCAATGGATAAAAAATTAGAGGGTTACCTTAAGAAAATGTTTGTTCAACAAGGTTTTATATTGCAACCCCTTGCATGTATCGCGCCGATTACGGCTGCGGCAGCATTTTGGATTGAGTCTCTGGAAGAGAACCTTAGTTCATCTACGCTAGACGACATTACGGACAGGCTTAGAGTCCTTAAACTAGCTAATTCATTCATTTCGGAGGCCGTAGTACATTTAACCAAACTTACGGCTAAGAACTCAGGATTCGCCATACAGGCACGTAGGGCGCTGTGGCTAAAATCCTGGTCAGCTGATGTTACTTCTAAGTCCAAATTACTTAATATACCTTTCAAGGGGCAGTCTTTATTTGGGCCCGGTTTGAAAGAAATTATCGCTGACATTACAGGAGGTAAGGGCCACGCCCTACCTCAAGACAAAGCCAAAGCTAAGGCTAGACAGTCTAATTTTCGTCCCTTTCGGAATTTCAGAACAGGAGCAGCATCAACCTCCACTGCACCAAAACAGGAGGGAGCTGTTGCTCGTTACAGGCAAGGCTGGAAGCCTAACCAGTCCTGGAACAAGAGCAAGCAGGCCAGGAAACCTGCTGCTGCCCCAAAGACAGCATGAACCGAGAGCCCCCGATCCGGGACCGGATCTAGTGGGGGGCAGACTTTCTCTCTTTGCCCAGGCCTGGGCAAGAGATGTTCAGGATCCCTGGGCGCTAGAGATCATATCTCAGGGATACCTTCTAGACTTCAAATTATCTCCCCCAAGAGGGAGATTTCATCTGTCAAGGTTGTCAACAAACCAGATAAAGAAAGAAGCGTTTCTACGCTGTGTACAAGATCTGTTATTAATGGGAGTGATCCATCCGGTTCCGCGGTCGGAACAAGGACAAGGGTTCTACTCAAACCTGTTTGTGGTTCCCAAAAAAGAGGGAACTTTCAGGCCAATCTTAGATTTAAAGATTCTAAACAAATTCCTAAGAGTTCCATCGTTCAAAATGGAAACTATTCGGACAATCTTACCCATGATCCAAAAGGGTCAGTACATGACCACAGTGGATTTAAAAGATGCTTACCTTCACATACCGATTCACAAAGATCATCACCGGTATCTAAGGTTTGCCTTCTTAGACAGGCACTACCAGTTTGTAGCTCTTCCATTCGGATTGGCTACGGCTCCAAGAATCTTCACAAAGGTTCTGGGTGCCCTTCTGGCGGTACTAAGACCGCGAGGGATTTCGGTAGCTCCGTACCTAGACGACATTCTAATACAAGCTTCAAGCTTTCAAACTGCCAAGTCTCATACAGAGTTAGTTCTGGCATTTCTAAGGTCGCATGGATGGAAAGTGAACGAAAAGAAAAGTTCTCTTTTTCCTCTCACAAGAGTTCCATTCTTGGGGACTCTTATAGATTCTGTAGAAATGAAGATTTACCTGACAGAAGACAGGTTAACAAAGCTTCAAAATGCATGCCGTGTCCTTCATTCCATTCAACACCCGTCAGTAGCTCAATGCATGGAGGTGATCGGCTTAATGGTAGCGGCAATGGACATAGTAGCTTTTGCACGCCTACACCTCAGACCGCTGCAATTGTGCATGCTAAGTCAGTGGAATGGGGATTACTCAGATTTGTCCCCTACTCTGAATCTGAATCAAGAGACCAGAAATTCTCTTCTATGGTGGCTTTATCGGCCACACCTGTCCAGGGGGATGCCATTCAGCAGGCCAGACTGGACAATTGTAACAACAGACGCCAGCCTACTAGGTTGGGGCGCTGTCTGGAATTCTCTGAAGGCTCAGGGACTATGGAATCAGGAGGAGAGTCTCCTTCCAATAAACATCCTGGAATTGAGAGCAGTTCTCAATGCCCTTCTGGCTTGGCCCCAATTAACAACTCGGGGGTTCATCAGGTTTCAGTCGGACAACATCACGACTGTAGCTTACATCAACCATCAGGGAGGGACAAGAAGCTCCCTAGCAATGATGGAAGTATCAAAGATAATTCGCTGGGCAGAGTCTCACTCTTGCTACCTGTCAGCAATCCACATCCCGGGAGTGGAGAACTGGGAGGCGGATTTCTTGAGTCGCCAGACTTTTCATCCGGGGGAGTGGGAACTTCATCCGGAGGTCTTTGCCCAAATACTTCGACGTTGGGGCAAACCAGAGATAGATCTCATGGCGTCTCGCCAGAACGCCAAACTTCCTCTCTACGGGTCCAGATCCAGGGATCCGGGAGCGGTTCTGATAGATGCTTTGACAGCACCTTGGAACTTCGGGATGGCTTATGTGTTTCCACCCTTCCCGCTGCTTCCTCGATTGATTGCCAAAATCAAACAGGAGAGAGCATCAGTGATTCTAATAGCGCCTGCATGGCCACGCAGGACTTGGTATGCAGATCTAGTGGACATGTCATCCTGTCCGCCTTGGTCTCTACCTCTAAGACAGGACCTTCTGATACAGGGTCCATTCAAACATCAAAATCTAACTTCTCTGAAGCTGACTGCTTGGAAATTGAACGCTTGATTTTATCAAAACGTGGTTTTTCTCCAACATAGGTGTGTCCGGTCCACGGCGTCATCCTTACTTGTGGGATATTCTCTTCCCCAACAGGAAATGGCAAAGAGCCCAGCAAAGCTGGTCACATGATCCCTCCTAGGCTCCGCCTACCCCAGTCATTCTCTTTGCCGTTGTACAGGCAACATCTCCACGGAGATGGCTTAGAGTTTTTTAGTGTTTAACTGTAGTTTTTATTATTCAATCAAGAGTTTGTTATTTTGAAATAGTGCTGGTATGTACTATTTACTCAGAAACAGAAAATAGATGAAGATTTCTGTTTGTATGAGGAAAATGATTTTAGCAACCGTAACTAAAATCCACGGCTGTTCCACACAGGACTGTTGAGAGCAATTAACTTCAGTTGGGGGAACAGTGTGCAGTCTCTTGCTGCTTGAGGTATGACACATTCTAACAAGACGATGTAATGCTGGAAGCTGTCATTTTCCCTATGGGATCCGGTAAGCCATGTTTATTACGATCGTAAATAAGGGCTTCACAAGGGCTTATTTAGACTGTAGACATTTCTGGGCTAAATCGATTCATTATTAACACATATTTAGCCTTGAGGAATCATTTTATCTGGGTATTTTGATATAATAATATCGGCAGGCACTGTATTAGACACCTTATTTCTTAGGGGCTTTCCCAAAGCATAAGCAGAGTCTCATTTTCGCGCCGGTGTGGCGCACTTGTTTTTGAGAGGCATGGCATGCAGTCGCATGTGAGAGGAGCTCTGATACTTAGAAAAGACTTTCTGAAGGCGTCATTGGTATCGTATTCCCCTTTGGGTTTGGTTGGGTCTCAGCAAAGCAGATACCAGGGACTGTAAAGGGGTTAAAGCTTAAAACGGCTCCGGTTCCGTTATTTTAAGGGTTAAAGCTTCCAAATTTGGTGTGCAATATTTTTAAGGCTTTAAGACACTGTGGTGAAAATTTGGTGAATTTTGAACAATTCCTTCATGTTTTTTCGCAATGCAGTATTAAAGTGTGTTCAGTTTAAAATTTAAAGTGAAGTTCCCTCCTACGGGTCCAGATCCAGGGATCCCAAGGCGGCTCTAGTGGATGCACTAGTAGCACCTTGGACCTTCAAACTAGCTTATGTGTTCCCGCCGTTTCCTCTCATCCCCAGGCTGGTAGCCAGGATCAATCAGGAGAGGGCGTCGGTGATCTTGATAGCTCCTGCGTGGCCACGCAGGACTTGGTATGCAGATCTGGTGAATATGTCATCGGCTCCACCTTGGAAGCTACCTTTGAGACGAGACCTTCTTGTTCAGGGTCCGTTCGAACATCCGAATCTGGTTTCACTCCAGCTGACTGCTTGGAGATTGAACGCTTGATTTTATCGAAGCGAGGTTTCTCAGATTCTGTTATCGATACTCTTGTTCAGGCCAGAAAGCCTGTAACTAGAAAGATTTACCACAAAATTTGGAAAAAATATATCTGTTGGTGTGAATCTAAAGGATTCCCTTGGGACAAGGTTAAGATTCCTAGGATTCTATCCTTCCTTCAAGAAGGATTGGAAAAAGGATTATCGGCAAGTTCCCTGAAAGGACAGATTTCTGCCTTGTCGGTGTTACTTCACAAAAAGCTGGCAGCTGTGCCAGATGTTCAAGCCTTTGTTCAGGCTCTGGTTAGAATCAAGCCTGTTTACAAACCTTTGACTCCTCCTTGGAGTCTCAATTTAGTTCTTTCAGTTCTTCAGGGGGTTCCGTTTGAACCCTTACATTCCGTTGATATTAAGTTATTATCTTGGAAAGTTTTGTTTTTAGTTGCAATTTCTTCTGCTAGAAGAGTTTCAGAATTATCTGCTCTGCAGTGTTCTCCTCCTTATCTGGTGTTCCATGCAGATAAGGTGGTTTTACGTACTAAACCTGGTTTTCTTCCAAAAGTTGTTTCTAACAAAAACATTAACCAGGAGATTATCGTACCTTCTCTGTGTCCGAAACCAGTTTCAAAGAAGGAACGTTTGTTGCACAATTTGGATGTTGTTCGCGCTCTAAAATTCTATTTAGATGCTACAAAGGATTTTAGACAAACATCTTCCTTGTTTGTTGTTTATTCAGGTAAAAGGAGAGGTCAAAAAGCAACTTCTACCTCTCTCTCTTTTTGGATTAAAAGCATCATCAGATTGGCTTACGAGACTGCCGGACGGCAGCCTCCCGAAAGAATCACAGCTCATTCCACTAGGGCTGTGGCTTCCACATGGGCCTTCAAGAACGAGGCTTCTGTTGATCAGATATGTAGGGCAGCGACTTGGTCTTCACTGCACACTTTTACCAAATTTTACAAGTTTGATACTTTTGCTTCTTCTGAGGCTATTTTTGGGAGAAAGGTTTTGCAAGCCGTGGTGCCTTCCATTTAGGTGACCTGATTTGCTCCCTCCCTTCATCCGTGTCCTAAAGCTTTGGTATTGGTTCCCACAAGTAAGGATGACGCCGTGGACCGGACACACCTATGTTGGAGAAAACAGAATTTATGTTTACCTGATAAATTTCTTTCTCCAACGGTGTGTCCGGTCCACGGCCCGCCCTGGTTTTTTAATCAGGTCTGATAATTTATTTTCTTTAACTACAGTCACCACGGTACCATATGGTTTCTCCTATGCAAATATTCCTCCTTAACGTCGGTCGAATGACTGGGGTAGGCGGAGCCTAGGAGGGATCATGTGACCAGCTTTGCTGGGCTCTTTGCCATTTCCTGTTGGAGAAGAGAATATCCCACAAGTAAGGATGACGCCGTGGACCGGACACACCGTTGGAGAAAGAAATTTATCAGGTAAACATAAATTCTGTTTTCTGAGTCGGTTATTGATACCCTGATACAGGCTAGGAAGCCTGTTACCAGAAGGATTTACCATAAAATATGGCGTAAATACCTATACTGGTGCGAATCCAAAGGTTACTCCTGGAGTAAGGTTAGGATCGCTAGGATATTGTCCTTTCTACAAGAAGGTTTAGAAAAGGGTTTATCAGCTAGTTCATTAAAGGGACAGATTTCAGCTCTGTCCATCTTGTTACACAGGCGTCTGTCAGAAAATCCAGACGTCCAGGCCTTTTGTCAGGCTTTAGCTAGGATCAAGCCTGTGTTTAAAGCTGTTGCTCCGCCATGGAGTTTAAACTTAGTTCTTAACGTTTTACAGGGTGTTCCGTTTGAACCCCTTCATTCCATTGATATAAAATTGTTATCTTGGAAAGTTCTGTTTTTAATGGCTATTTCCTCGGCTCGAAGAGTCTCTGAGTTATCAGCCTTACATTGTGATTCTCCTTATCTGATTTTTCTCTCAGACAAGGTAGTTCTGCGTACTAAACCTGGGTTCTTACCTAAGGTAGTCACTAACAGGAATATCAATCAAGAGATTGTTGTTCCATCCTTGTGTCCAAATCCTTCTTCAAAGAAGGAACGTCTTCTACACAATCTGGATGTAGTTCGTGCCCTCAAGTTCTACTTGCAGGCAACTAAAGATTTTCGCCAAACTTCTTCCCTGTTTGTCGTTTATTCTGGACAGAGGAGAGGTCAAAAAGCTTCTGCTACCTCTCTCTCTTTTTGGCTTCGTAGCATAATACGTTTAGCCTATGAGACTGCTGGACAGCAGCCTCCTGAAAGAATTACAGCTCACTCCACTAGAGCTGTGGCTTCCACTTGGGCCTTTAAGAATGAGGCCTCTGTTGAACAGATTTGCAAGGCTGCAACTTGGTCTTCGCTTCATACTTTTTCCAAATTTTACAAATTTGACACTTTTGCTTCTTCGGAGGCTATTTTTGGGAGAAAGGTTCTTCAGGCAGTGGTTCCTTCTGTATAATGAGCCTGCCTATCCCTCCCGTCATCCGTGTACTTTTGCTTTGGTATTGGTATCCCAGAAGTAATGATGACCCGTGGACTGATCACACATAACAGAAGAAAACATAATTTATGCTTACCTGATAAATTCCTTTCTTCTGTTGTGTGATCAGTCCACGGCCCGCCCTGTTTTAAGGCAGGTAAATATCTTTTAAATTATACTCCAGTCACCACTTCACCCTTGGTTACTCCTTTCTCGTTGATTCTTGGTCGAATGACTGGGACTGACGTAGAGGGGAGGAGCTATATGCAGCTCTGCTGGGTGAATCCTCTTGCATTTCCTGTTGGGGAGGAGTTATATCCCAGAAGTAATGATGACCCGTGGACTGATCACACAACAGAAGAAAGGAATTTATCAGGTAAGCATAAATTATGTTATTACCCATTCCCCAGGTCTGCATAACCAACACTGTTATATTAATATACTTTTTACCTCTGTGATTACCTTGTATCTAAGCATCTTCTGACAGCACCCTGATCACATGACTTTTTATTTATCTATTGACTTGCATTTAGTACTGTTGTGCTAACTCTTTAAATAACTTCCCAAGCAAGTACTCAATGTTATCTATATAGCCCACATGAACTATCAGTCTCCTGTTGTGAAAAACAAATACAAAAGCATTGTGATTAAGAGGCTGTCAATAGAGCCTTTGAAACAGGCAGGAATTAAGAGTTTTAGGGCTGCAACTAACTATTATTTCTCTTGTTAAGTGTATCCAGTCCACGGATCATCCATTACTTGTGGGATATTCTCCTTCCCAACAGGAAGTTGCAAGAGGATCACCCACAGCAGAGCTGCTATATAGCTCCTCCCCCAGCTGTCATATCCAGTCATTCTCTTGCAAGCCTCAACCAAGATGGAGGTCGTAAGAGGAGTGTGGTGTTTTATACTTAGTTTATTCTTCAATCAAAAGTTTGTTATTTTTAAATGGTGCCGGAGTGTACTGTTTATCTCAGGCAGTATTTAGAAGAAGAATCTGCCTGCGTTTTTTCTATGATCTTAGCAGAAGTAACTAAGATCCATGGCTGTTCTCACATATTCTGAGGAGTGAGGTAACTTCAGAGAGGGAATGGCGTGCAGGTTTTCCTGCAATAAGGTATGTGCAGTTAATATTTTTCTAGGGATGGAATTTGCTAGAAAATGCTGCTGATACCGAACTAATGTAAGTAAAGCCTTAAATGCAGTGAGAGCGACTGGTATCAGGCTTATTAATAGAGATACATACTCTTATAAAAATGTAATATAAAACGTTTGCTGGCATGTTTAATCATTTTTATATGTATTTGGTGATAAAACTTATTGGGGCCTAGTTTTTTTCCACATGGCTGGCTTGAATTTTGCCTAGAAACAGTTTCCTTAGGCTTTCCACTGTTGTAATATGAGTGGGAGGGGCCTATTTTGCCGTTTTTTTTGCACAGCAAAAATTACAGACACAGACATCCAGCTTCTTCCTGCATGATCCAGGACATCTCTGTAGGGCTCAAAAGGCTTCAAAGTCGTTTTTGAGGGAGGTAAAAAGCCACAGTAGGGCTGTGGCAGTTGTTGTGACTGTTTGAAAAAACGTTTTTGTCATTTATTATTCCGTTTTGGGTATTAAGGGGTTAATCATCCATTTGCAAGTGGGTGCAATGCTCTGCTAACTTGTTACATACACTGTAAAAATTTCGTTAGTGTAACTGCCTTTTTTCACTGTTATTTCAAATTTTGACAATTTGTGTTTCTTAAAGGTGCAGTAACGTTTTTTATATTGCTTGTAAACTTGTTTAAAGTGTTTTCCAAGCTTGCTAGTCTCATTGCTAGTCTGTTTAAACATGTCTGACACAGAGGAAACTACTTGTTCATTATGTTTGAAAGCCATGGTGGAGCCCCATAGGAGAATGTGTACTAAATGTATTGATTTCACCTTAAACAGTAAAGATCAGTCTTTAAATGTAAAAGAAATATCACCAGAAGATTCTGACGAGGGGGAAGTTATGCCGACTAACTCTCCCCACGTGTCAGACCCTTCGCCTCCTGCTCAGGGGATGCGCGCTAATATGGCGCCAATTACATCAGGGACGCCCATAGCAATTACCTTGCATAAATATAGAGCGCGCAGATGCTATAAGGGCCATGTCTGATACTGCGTCACAATATGCAGATCATGAGGACCGAGAGCTTCAGTCTGTGGGTGACATTTCTGATTCGGGGGAAACCTGATTCAGGGTTTCCAAATTTTAAATTTAAGCTTGAGAACCTCCGTGTGTTGCTTGGGGAGGCATTAGCTGCTCTGAATGACTGTAACACAGTTGCAGTACCAGAGAAATTCTGTAGGCTGGATAAATACTATGCGGTGCCGGTGTGTACTGATGTTTTTCCTATACCTAAAAGGCTTACAGAAATTATTAGCAAGGAGTGGGATAGACCGGGTGTGCCTTTTTCCCCACCTCCTATATTTAGAAAAATGTTTCCAATAGACGCCACTACACGGGACTTATGGCAGACAGTCCCTAAGGTGGAGGGAGCAGTTTCTACTTTAGCAAAGCGTACTACTATCCCGGTTGAGGACAGTTGTGCTTTTTCAGATCCAATGGATAAAAAATTGGAGGGTTACCTTAAGAAAATGTTTATTCAACAAGGTTTTATTTTACAGCCCCTTGCATGCATTGCGCCTGTCACTGCTGCGGCGGCATTCTGGTTTGAGGCCCTGGAAGAGGCCATCCAGACAGCTCCATTGACTGAAATTATTGACAAGCTTAGAACACTTAAGCTAGGTAACTCATTTGTTTCTGATGCCATTGTTCATTTCACTAAACTAACGGCTAAGAATTCCGGATTCGCCATCCAAGCGCGTAGGGCGCTATGGCTTAAATCCTGGTCAGCTGACGTAACTTCGAAGTCTAAATTACTCGGCATTCCTTTCAAGGGGCAGACCTTATTCAGGCCTGGTTTGAAGGAAATTATTGCTGACATTACTGGAGGTAAGGGTCACACCCTTCCTCAGGACAGGGCCAAAGCAAAGGCCAAACAGTCTAATTTTCGTGCCTTTCGAAATTTCAAGGCAGGTGCAGCATCAACTTCCTCCGCTTCAAAACAAGAGGGAACTTTTGCTCAATCTAAGCAGGCCTGGAAACCTAACCAGCCCTGGAACAAAGGCAAGCAGGCCAGAAAGCCTGCTGCTGCCTTTAAGACAGCATGAAGGAACTGCCCCCTATCCGGCGACGGATCTAGTAGGCGGCAGACTTTCTCTCTTTGCCCAGGCGTGGGCAAGAGATGTTCAGGATCCCTGGGAGTTGGAGATCATATCTCAGGGATATCTTCTGGACTTCAAAGCTTCCCCTCCACAAGGGTGATTTCATCTTTCAAGGCTATCTGCAAATCAGATAAAGAAAGAGGCATTCCTACGCTGTGTGCAAGACCTCCTAGTTATAGGAGTGATCCATACAGTTCCGTGGACGGAACAAGGACAGGGTTTTTATTCAAATCTGTTTGTGGTTCCCAAAAAAGAGGGAACCTTCAGACCAATTTTGGATCTAAAGATCTTAAACAAATTCCTCAGAGTTCCATCTTTCAAAATGGAAACTATTCGGACCATCCTACCCATGATCCAAGAAGGTCAGTACATGACCACAGTGGACTTAAAGGATGCCTACCTTCACATACCGATTCACAAAGATCATCATCGGTTTCTAAGGTTTGCCTTTCTAGACAGGCATTACCAATTTGTAGCTCTTCCCTTCGGGTTGGCTACAGCCCCGAGAATCTTTACAAAGGTTCTGGGCTCACTTCTGGCGGTTCTAAGACCGCGAGGCATAGCGGTGGCTCCGTATCTAGACGACATCCTGATACAGGAGTCAAGCTTTCAAGTTGCCAAGTCTCATACAGAGATAGTTCTGGCATTCCTGAGGTCGCACGGGTGGAAAGTGAACGAGGAAAAGAGTTCTCTATCCCCACTCACAAGAGTCTCCTTCTTAGGGACTCTTATAGATTCTGTAGAAATGAAAATTTACCTGACGGAGTCCAGGTTATCAAACTTCTAAATGCTTGCCGTGTTCTTCACTCCATTCCGCGCCCTTCGGTAGCTTAGTGTATGGAGGTAATCGACTTAATGGTAGCGGCAATGGACATATTGCCATTTGCGCGCCTTCATCTCAGACCGCTGCAATTATGCATGCTGAGTCAGTGGAATGGGGATTACACAGATTTGTCCCCTCTGCTAAATCTGGATCAAGAGACCAGAGATTCTCTTCTATGGTGGTTGTCTCGGGTACACCTGTCCAAGGGTATGACCTTTCGCAGGCCAGATTGGACAATTGTAACAACAGATGCTAGCCTTCTAGGTTGGGGTGCAGTCTGGAACTCCCTGAAGGCACAGGGATCGTGGACTCAGGAGGAGAAACTCCTTCCAATAAATTATTCTGGAGTTAAGAGCAATATTCAATGCTCTTCTGGCTTGGCCTCAGCTAATAACACTGAAGTTCATCATATTTCAGTCGGACAACATCACGACTGTGGCTTACATCAACCATCAAGGGGGAACCAGGAGTTCCCTAGCGATGTTAGAAGTCTCAAAAATAATTCGCTGGGCAGAGTACCACTCTTGCCACCTGTCAGCATTCCATATCCCAGGCTTGGAGAACTGGGAGGCGGATTTTCTAAGTCGTCAGACTTTCCATCCGGGGGAGTGGGAACTCCATCCGGAGGTGTTTGCTCAATTGATTCATCGTTGGGGCAAACCAGAGTTGGATCTCATGGCGTCTCGCCAGAACGCCAAGCTTCCTTGTTACGGGTCCAGGGACCCAGAAGCGACACTGATAAATGCTCTAGCAGCGACTTGGTTCTTCAACCTGGCTTATGTTTTTCCACAGTTTCCTCTGCTCCCTCGACTGATTGCCAAAATCAAACAGGAGAGAGCATCTGTGATTCTGATAGCGCCTGCGTGGCCACGCAGGACTTGGTATGCAGACCTAGTGGACATGTCATCCTTTCCACCATGGACTCTGCCTCTAAGACGATACAAGGTCCTTTCAATCATCCAAATCTAATTTCTCTGAGACTGACTGCATGGAGCTTGAACGCTTGATTCTATCAAAGCGTGGCTTCTCCGAGTCAGTCATTGATACTTTAATACAGGCACGAAAGCCTGTTACCAGGAAAATCTACCACAAGATATGGAGTAAATATCTTTATTGGTGTGAATCCAAGAATTACTCATGGAGTAAGGTTAGGATTCCTAGAATATTGTCCTTTCTCCAAGAGGGCTTGGACTAAGGATTATCAGCTAGTTCCTTAAAGGGACAGATTTCTGCTCTGTCTATTCCTTTGCACAAGCGTCTGGCAGAGGTTCCAGACGTCCAGGCATTTTGCCAGGCTTTGGTTAGAATTAAGCCTGTGTTAAAACCTGTTGCTCCCCCGTGGAGCTTAAACTTGGTTGTTAAGGTTCTTCAGGGAGTTCCGTTTGAACCCCTTCATTCCATTGATATTAAACTTTTATCTTGGAAAGTTCTGTTTTTGATGGCTATTTCCTCGGCTTGGAGAGTCTCTGAGCTATCTGCCTTACAATGTGATTCTCCTTATCTGATTTTTCATGCAGATAAGGTAGTTCTGCGTACCAAAACTGGGTTTTTACCTAAGGTGGTTTCTAACAAGAATATCAATCAAGAGATTGTTGTTCCATCATTGTGTCCTAATCCTTCTTCAAAGAAGGAACGTCTTTTACATAATCTGGACGTAGTCCGTGCCTTGAAGTTTTACTTACAAGCTACTAAGGATTTTCGTCAAACATCTTCCCTGTTTGTCGTTTACTCTGGACAGAGGAGATGTAAAAAGCTTCTGCAACCTCTCTTTCCTTTTGGCTTCGGAGCGTAATACGCCTAGCCTATGAGACTGCTGGACAGCAGCCCCCTGAAAGGATTACAGCTCATTCTACTAGAGCTGTGGCTTCCACCTGGGCCTTTAAAAATGAGGCCTCTGTTGAACAGATTTGCAAGGCCGCGACTTGGTCTTCGCTTCACACCTTTTACAAATTTGATACTTTTGCTTCTTCGGAGGCTGTTTTTGGGAGAAAGGTTCTTCAGGCAGTGGTTCCTTCCGCTTAATCCTGCCTTGTCCCCCCCATCATCCGTGTACTTTAGCTTTGGTATTGGTATCCCACAAGTAATGGATGATCCATGGACTGGATACACTTAACAAGAGAAAACATAATTTATGCTTACCTGATAAATTTATTTCTCTTGTAGTGTATCCAGTCCACGGCCCGCCCTGTCCTTTTTAAGGCAGGTCTAAATTTTAATTAAACTACAGTCACCACTGCACCCTATGGTTTCTCCTTTCTCTGTTTGTTTTCGGTCGAATGACTGGATATGACAGCTGGGGGAGGAGCTATATAGCAGCTCTGCTGTGGGTGATCCTCTTGCAACTTCCTGTTGGGAAGGAGAATATCCCACAAGTAATGGATGATCCATGGACTGGATACACTACAAGAGAAATAAATTTATCAGGTAAGCATAAATTATGTTTTTCATAATCGATTAGTACAAAAAGAAGGCAGGGTCTCCAGCACTTAAAACACTTTATTTTGCACAGACAGCGACATTTCGGGGTCACAGCCCCTTATTCATGCTTGGTAATTAGACATAGGCCTATTCAATCTTTAAATACCTGAAATTTGGCGCCCTCTCCACTCTGACTGGGAGAAGAGCTCCCTCTACAGGCCAATGTTATACATGCACCAACATTCCTAAATACATTGTATCTAAAACAAACTTGTTGCAAGACATATAGTTACATCAATTCATAGAAACAGATTTTCTTAAAAAATTTATAAGAAATTCTTAAAAACATACATCAAAGCTAGAATAAAATATAGGATATATGGATACCAATTGTAGGGAGATATGAGAAAAACTCTGAGAGCATACTACAAGAGACATTAGAAAAAACAACTTAAGTCAAAGTCCCTATTGAGACCTTTTGGCGTCATACTATCTAATTTATGTACCCAACACATTTCTCTTTGTTTTAATAAACGTTCCCTATCCATACCTCTTCTATTAGGGGGGATGTGGTCAATGACCTGCCACCTAAGTTGGCTGATGTTATGTCCTTTATCTAAAAAATGATTGGACAACGGAGCCTCTTTATTTTTACACCTGATGTTGGATCTATGTTGGCTTATACGGTCTCTCACCTTACGGGTGGTCTCCCCTATGTAGATAAAGGAACATATAATGTTATATGTTATAAAATGTCCTTGTTATGCTATCCTTCCTAACAGTTACAGAAGCTACCAGTCACAGGAGAGGAGTGTTTAAACAGTGAGACCGCCAAAACTTCTCTTATTCTTAGCAAGTTACTTGATCCGGAGTCAGACCCTCACCTTAACCCCTCCCCTTCCATGACACGGCTGCTCACACTCTGCCTTGTGCTATCCTACGTTGTTCAATTACAGGAGCAAGCTAGCATAGGAGTAAGGAGTGTTTTAAAACAGTAAAAATGATATAAAGAAATATGGGAAGTCCTCTTCTAATATGCAATATGTAAGTGCAAGTGCAAGGTGCATACAGATGAATGCTGTTGTGTCCGGGACTTACCCTTAAGGAGCCTAACCGCCCCCGGAATCTGTATGTGCCGTGCAGTACCTCAGACTGGAAATCAAGGATGCCGGGGGACCTCCATGGTCAAACCGAAATCGATTCGGTGGGCTGTCTGCTCCAAACCAACCGGCAAAATGTAAGAATCTCCAGCAGCGCTTCAGGCTGAACACAGGTGCACTGCGTTGTCTGTTTGTGACGTAGCAGGATCTCCGGTAGGGGGGCGGTGCTCTTGCTTCACCCGGGTTTTACAACAGAAGTGCTCCGTATGTAAGGGCTATAAGCTGATCCAACTGGTGCGATACAGGCAATCAAAGAAGAAGTATAGGATCCAGCTTTATGCAAATAAAATCCATCTTTATTGGCAAAGTTAAAACGCCAAGAGTGGCTCAGCGAACAGCATACATAGATAGTAAGCAAAAACCAGTGTGTGAGCGTGACACCACGGCTTACATGTTTCGGCGCTCAGCCGTAATCATAGCCATAGGTGTCATGCAGGTGAATGCAAGTTTAAAAAACTGTGTTACAATTGTGATTGGTTAAAAACAATGAATACAAAACACGCCCACACCAGGTAAAGAGTAATTTGATTAACCCTTAGTATCCAAGCTACGCTACAGTAAGAGTACACACACTAAAGTATATATAAGATAAATCCTTAGAAATATGAACAAATTTCTAAAATAGAAAACTCATAATGATGATAAGAGAACATTGTGGGAAGAATTACCCTAACTGACGCAAAATGTTTCTGCACTAAATGTCATTATAGTTAGCAAGCACTAAAGCATCATGTATATATTTTACATTTTACAGATTCTCAAATGGCATATTGAAACTTGAATGTAGAGTAGTAATAATAATATTAATTAACTGTAATAAGAACCCTTACAGTATTATGTCTCCCAGGTATGTACCCCATTAAAGAATGTAGTTATGTATTCGCATGTGTGAATATACTTACACAGGTACGTGCGAGATACGCATATATATTCGCACAGCTTGGAGGGCAAGCTGAAGTGTAACATTCAATACATATGGAAGGATAGTTCAGAATAGATATTGAAAGAGCGAAACTCATCTAAAACGCATCTAAAAGTACCGACAAATTGGGACAAAGGGATGGAATATAACCGAATATTAATACCCTTAAGTGAATAGTATGTATATGAAGTAGTTTGGATGTGAATGTTAGTGTTAATATTTGAAGTTATTCCCAGAAATTAATCAAATCATATCTTGAGTTTAAACCCAATGGTAATCTGGTTTTGAGGGTGTATATCCAATATACTTCCCTTTTGGCAAGTATGTTATCCAGATTGCCACCTCTCTTGGGCACCTTAGCTTGTTCTATTGCTGCCCATTTAAATGAGTTTAAGCTACTGTGATGTTTTGTGGCAAAATGTTGCACAAGTGGTGTGCTAGATGTACCCTTTGTAATAGTCGAAAAGTGTTCTCTAATACGGGAATTTATATCCCTAGAGCAGTGCTTTCCAAACTGTGTGTCGGGACACACTAGTGTGTCGGCAGCAGTGTGTAGGTGTTTTTATTTTTTTTTATTGTTTTTTGGTTTCTGACTTTCCACCTGTCTGCTACGCATATCACATGGTTGACACGTGATTGATACCTAGTGGGTCACAGATCATCTTAACCAATTGGCACAGCTCAGTGGGAACTGAAACTATTACCATTGGCGGATTTGGCGGCACATTGGCTCCTGACTGCAAGTGTAGTCAGTGAGTTGGACAGCAGTGTGTTTGCAGCGTGGGCAGTAGTCAGTCGGACTCACAGAGCTCTGAGGGTGGCAGCTTAAACGCTGAGCAGAAGTCAGTGGGATTTTTGTTGCAGCTAGCTCCCAGTAGTGCATTGCTGCTCCTGCTCCTGATATATGGATAGGAAGTGGAAGCTTAAAAGTGCTTGATGATGAAATGCGAGAGTCTTTATCTAATATTCTACCAAATATTCAGAAACTGTGTTCATCCCATCAACCTCATACATCCCATTAAAATAGTAAGTAGCTATTGGTGTTAAACTTTTTAAAATTCTTGCACATACATACTGTTACTTGTAAATACATTTCTTTATTACATAATTTATGTATGTGTCCGTATCTCTTAAAACAAGTTAGTTTAACCTCCTGTTTGCTAGTACAACTGAATTACTGTGTCGCAAAATGATGTAGGTCTAAAAAGTGTGTCACCAACATGAAAAGTTTGGAAAGCTCTGCCCTAGAGATTAACCCTATGTATTGAATATTACATAGGGTACATGTAATGATATATATAACGTTAGTGCTTTGACAATTTAAGCAAGTTTTGATAGGATATGTCTGTCCTGTTATTGCTGAGGTGAATTCTTTGGTAACCCATGCAAAGTCACATGGTTTGCATTTCTTATGGCCACACTTGAACATGCCCAGATGATGTAACCATGAGCTAGTATGACTTGAAGTCTGTTTTAATTATGTGGGAGACAAAATGGAAGCCAAGGTAGGGCTCTTCTTGTAAGAGCACCTAACACCTTGTTTTACAGTTTCAACCAACTTCTCGTCAGCTGCTAATAGCGGGAAATGTTTCCTGACTATGTCACAGATTTGGGAATATTGTGTGCTAAAAGTTGTTACAAAATGTACACCTGAAAAATCTCTGTGTGTATTAGCAGGTTTATCCACCAAAAGTTGGTCTCTGTCCAGTTGGTCAACAGCTAATCTAGCCTGTCTAATATGGCTACGGGTATATTTCCTCTCTTTTAGTCTCTTCTCTAGACAAACAGCCTCCTGCACATAGTCCTCATTCTTGCTACAATTTCTTTTAAGCCGAGTAAACTGGCCTTTAGCAACAGCATATGAAGTATTTTTAGGGTGGCAACTGGAGGCGTGCAGGAGGGTGTTGCCTGAGATAGGTTTACGGTACACTTTTGATACAATATTACCACTTCTGTCACCTGTAAGACACAAGTCTAAATAGTTGATGGAGTGACTGTCAGTGGTGTATGTAAAGCTCAAGTTTAAATTGTTTTTATTTATCATGTCAATGAAATTTTTGATGTCTGCAGGGGGACCTGACCAGATAAGAAGTAGGTCGTCGATATAGCGTTTAAAGAAACCGATGTGGGACCTGAATATGTTGCTGTGGTCAAAGATATTTTCTAGCTCCCATTTGCCAAGAAATAAATTGGCATAAGAGGGGGCATATTTCGCCCCCATGGCTGTGCCACATTTTTGTACATAGTATTTGCCTTCAAATGTAAAAAAATTGTGAGTCAATAGGAACTCCAGAATTCTTAGAATATATTTTTGAAAATCTGATGTGTATTCTGTATGTGTTGCCAAATAATATCTTACTGCTTCAATACCCTTGTTGTGTGGAATCCTAGAATATAGTGAGACTACATCAACTGAGAGCCAATGGTAGTTCATTTGCCATTTTATGTTAGTTAGAAGATTTAGTATGTGTTTTGAATCCCTCGTATATGAAGGTAGTAGATGGACCAATGGCTGCAAAATAGCATCCAGCCACTGGGACAATCTTTCAAAGATAGAATCTATACCGCTGACTATAGGGCGGCCTTGTACGTTGTGAAGGGATTTATGAACCTTAGGGAACATATGGAAAACTGGGATTCTTGGGTATTTTACATAAAGGTAGTCAGCTGTGTTTTCATCTAAGAAACCATGTTCAATGCCATCATCTAGTATATCAAATAGGAGCTTCTTATACTCATTTGTTGGATTTCTGGGAAGAATCGAGTAGTCAGTAGGGATGTTGAGTTGTCTATGTGCCTCTGATATGTAATCCTGCCTATCAAGTACCACAACGGTACCCCCCTTGTCTGATGGGCGGATTACTAAATCCGATCTTTGCTGTAAAGACCTGAGTGCTTCTGTCTGTTTTTTAGTAAGATTTTTGGTTGTTCGTTCAGTGGTCTCTTTTAATTTATGCAAATCAGATTCTACTCGTGCATGGAATGTTTCAATTATAGGTCCTCTGTTTTGTATTGGATAAAATGTAGATTTATTTCTAAATGAGTGTGCCCTATTGAGTGTTCCTGATATTGTGTTGCTCTCAATTGCTAGATTTTGTAGAGATATGAGATCACATGTTTCTGAAAAGGTATTTATGCCTGTAATAGATGTGGTGCAGAAGCTATCTGGTTCCAGAACGGATGTCTCTTGAGTAGTATCTGCAAAATATTTTTTTAAAGTGATATTCCTGACAAATTTGTTGATATCTATGAGTGTCTGGAATATGTCAAAGTTTGTAGTGGGTGCAAACCCTAAGCCTAAAGATAGTACATCTATTTGATCTTGAGTGAGTGTAGCTGAAGATAAGTTGACTACACTGTTCATTTGTATTTGGTCTGTGTGCGGTTTCCCCTTACTGGATATCTCTCTTGGTTGTTGGCCTGCATCCCCCCTATACCCTCTGTCTGGGGGTCCATAGGAAAAACCTGATTCAATAATGACATTTCCTGTGTTCCTGTATCTACTGCATATGTGCTAACTCGTTCATCTAGTCTATTGTTAGCAGTATATTTGGAGACAGTGTTTTTATCTTTGGGTTTCACTACTAAAGGTGCAGAATTAGTGCCTATAGTGTTAGGTACAACGGAAGTATTAGAAATGTTAGAAATGTTAGGGGCAATAGGAGGCTTTAGGATACCTTGTTGTGAATTTGAGATTGTATTAATCTGTGTCTCTATGTCCATTTCACCACCTGATGTGTATTCATCAGACGATCTGTCTGTATCACTGTCAGAAAAGCTGACCTGTTTTTGATTACCCCTTCTATGTCTACGATTGCCCCTATGTTTGTTATGTTTGTTCTGTGGCAAGCTCCTTCTATAGTTGGAACGTTGTTTTTTGTTCCAAATATATACTGAATTTTTCTGATAATCGGTTTTATCCCGGATAAACTTGATATGTTTATTTTCCATTATAACTTGCTTGCCACGGGCCAAAGACTCTTGTAGTATTTTGTCAAATTTTGCAAAATTAGGATCAGCACTACGGTTTTTTAACTCTATCTGAATAGTATCTATTTCTTGCTTAATTAAATTAAGTTGCTGGGTTCTATATTGGATTAGCAACAGCATTAATTGGCATGAACATTCAGATAGTGCTGCATTCCATTTATCAACAAACTCAATGTCCGTTGTATCAACATCAAAAGTAGGAAATTTAAAAATCCTTAGTCCCCTTGGGATCATTTGTGCTTTAAGATAGGATTGAAATGTCCAAATGTCCCATTGTGCTTTGGTCTCTTTAAATAACAAAGTCTCCACTGCGTCAAATAAAGTGCTAAGTGAAAGTGTCCCCTTGTCGTCAGCTGTGCGAATATATATGCGTATCTCGCACGTACCTGTGTATGTATATTCACACATGCGAATACATAACTACATTCTTTAATGGGGTACATACCTGGGAGACATAATACTGTAAGGGTTCTTATTACAGTTAATTAATATTATTATTACTCTACATTCAAGTTTCAATATGCCATTTGAGAATCTGTAAAATGTAAAATATATACATGATGCTTTAGTGCTTGCTAACTAATGACATTTAGTGCAGAAACATTTTGCGTCAGTTAGGGTAATTCTTCCCACAATGTTCTCTTATCATCATTATGAGTTTTCTATTTTAGAAATTTGTTCATATTTCTAAGGATTTATCTTATATATACTTTAGTGTGTGTACTCTTACTGTAGCGTAGCTTGGATACTAAGGGTTAATCAAATTACTCTTTACCTGGTGTGGGCGTGTTTTGTATTCATTGTTTTTAACCAATCACAATTGTAACACAGTTTTATAAACTTGCATTCACCTGCATGACACCTATGGCTATGATTACGGCTGAGCGCCGAAACATGTAAGCCGTGGTGTCACGCTCACACACTGGTTTTTGCTTACTATCTATGTATGCTGTTCGCTGAGCCACTCTTGGCGTTTTAACTTTGCCAATAAAGATGGATTTTATTTGCATAAAGCTGGATCCTATACTTCTTCTTTGATTGCGTGTTTAAAACAGTAACAGTTATAGGAGAGGAATCGACTAAACCACCATTACTGCATCCGGAGTTGGACCCTCCCTCACCGACCTTAGCCTTTTCCCCTCCATGCCCGCGATCTCAGTCAAGTAGCAGCCAGGCCAGCATACAACGATAATGTTATATTATATCTCCCCCCTCATCAGTGTTCAATTGTCTCTGTGACCCACGTACTCTACCCACCTTGCAGCAGATGTATGTCCCACACGTCTTCACACGTCCACGTCTTCTCTTCTCTGATCTTCTCCCAGTAGACACGCCTTCTCTAGCCGTCTCTAGCACGCCTTCTCTAGTGTGGCTGCGGCAAGCATCCCAACTAACCGATGACCAACTAATCGATAATGTAAATCGTTGACAACGATTTGCATTATCGATTATTTTCGACTTTATCGATTAGTTGTTGCAGCCCTAAAGAGGTTTTTTTAAATGTTATAAAGTCTATTTAATGTAACAATGTTAGTTGTGCAAAGCTGGTGAATGGGTAGTAAAGACATTATCTATCTTTTTTTTTTTTTTTTTTTTTTTTTAAAAACAATAGCATTTTTTTGTTTAGACTGTCCCTTCACTTTGGCAAGGTTTCTGTGATGTAAAAAAATGAGACAAAGATAAATCATTTCAGAACTTTTTCCACCTTTTAATGTGACCTATAAACTGTACAACTCAATTGAAAAACAAACTGAAGGTGAAGGGAAGTAAAAATAAACTAATACTTTGTTGGAGCACCTTTTGATTTTATTACAGCACTCAGTCTTTTTGGGTATGAGTCTATTAGCGTGGCACCTCTTGACTTGGCCCATTCTTCTTTGCAAAAGCACTCCAAATCTGTCAGATTGCGAGGGCATCTCCTATGCACAGCCCTCTTCAGATCACCCCACAGATTTTTGATTGGATTCAGGTCTGGGCTCTGGCTGGATTTGGATGTATTCTTTGGGTCGTTGCTGAAAGATGAATGTTTCTCTTGTAAGGTGTATCCAGTCCACGGATTCATCCATTACTTGTGGGATATTCTCCTTCCCAACAGGAAGTTGCAAGAGGATCACCCACAGCAGAGCTGTCTATATAGCTCCTCCCCTAACTGCCACTCTCAGTCATTCTCTTGCAGCTCTCGACAAGAAAGGAAGTATCAAGAGATATGTGGTGAGTCTCTAGAAGAGGCTCTACAGGTAGAAACCCCGTTGGATGATATCCTTGACAAGCTTAAAGCTCTTAAGCTAGCCAATCCATTTGTTTCTGACGCCGTTGTTCATTTAACCAAGCTAACGGCTAAAAACTCAGGTTTTGCTATTCAGGCGCATAGGGCGCTATGGCTCAAATCCTGGTCAGCTGACGTTACTTCAAAGTCTAAGCTTCTCAACATTCCCTTCAAGGGGCAGACCCTATTCGGGCCTGGACTGAAGGAGATAATTTCTGATATTACTGGAGGAAAAGGTCACGCCCTTCCACAGGATAGGTCCAACAAATTAAGGACCAAACAGACTAATTTTCGTTCCTTTCGAAACTTCAAGAGTGGCGCAGCTTCAACTTCCTCTAATACAAAACAAGAGGGAAATTTTGCCCAGTCCAAGCCGGTCTGGAGACCTAACCAGGCTTGGAACAAAGGAAAGCAGGCCAAAAAACCTGCTGCTGCCTCTAAAACTGCATGAAGGATCAGCCCCCGATCCGGAAACGGATCTAGTAGGGGGCAGACTTTCTCTCTTCGCTTGGGCAAGAGATGTCCAGGATCCCTGGGCGTTGGAAATTGTGTCCCAGGGATATCTTCTGGATTTCAAAGCTTCCCCAAAAGGGAGATTTCATCTCTCACAATTATCTGCAAACCAGATAAAGAGAGAGGCGTTCTTACATTGTGTTCAAGACCTCCTAGTTATGGGAGTGATCCACCCAGTTCCAAAGGAGGAACAGGGGCAAGGCTTCTATTCAAATCTGTTTGTAGTTCCCAAGAAAGAGGGAACCTTCAGACCAATCTTAGATCTCAAGATCCTAAACAAATTTCTCAGGGTCCCATCCTTCAAGATGGAGACTATTCGAACCATCCTACCTATGATCCAGGAGGGTCAATATATGACTACCGTGGACTTAAAGGATGCTTATCTTCACATTCCGATACACAGATCATCATCGGTTTCTCAGGTTCGCCTTCCTAGACAGGCATTACCAGTTTGTGGCTCTTCCCTTGGGTTAGCTACGGCACCAAGAATCTTTACGAAAGTTCTAGGGTCACTCCTAGCGGTCCTAAGGCCGCGGGGTATAGCAGTAGCCCCTTACCTAGACGACATTCTGATACAGGCTTCGAATTTTCAAATCGCCAGGTCCCATACGGACATTGTTCTGGCATTCCTGAGGTCTCATGGGTGGAAAGTGAACGAAGAAAAGAGTTCTCTATCCCCTCTCACAAGAGTTTCCTTCGTAGGAACTCTGATAGATTCTGTAGAAATGAAGATTTACCTGACAGAGGCCAGGTTGTCAAAACTTCTAAATTCCTGCCGTGTTCTTTATTCTACTTCTCGCCCTTCAGTGGCTCAGTGTATGGAAGTAATCGGCTTAATGGTAGCGGCAATGAACATAGTGTCATTTGCCCGCCTACATCTCAGACCGCTGCAAATTTGCATGCTCAGTCAGTGGGATGGGGATTACACAGATTTGTCCCCTCTACTAAATCTGGATCAAGAGACCAGGGATTCTCTTCTCTGGTGGCTATCTCGGGTCCATCTGTCCAAGGGTATGACCTTCCGCAGGCCAGATTGGACAATAGTAACGATAGATGCCAGCCTTCTGGGCTGGGGTGCAGTCTAGAACTCCCTGAAGGCTCAGGGCTCGTGGACTCAGGAGGAGGCACTCCTTCCGATAAACATTCTGGAACTAAGAGCGATATTCAATGCTCTTCAGGCTTGGCCTCAGCTTGCTGCGGTCAGGTTCATCAGATTTCAGTCGGATAATATCACGACTGTAGCCTACATCAACCATCAAGGGGGAACAAGGAGTTCCCTAGCAATGTTGGAGGTTTCAAAAATAATTCTATGGGCAGAGGTTCACTCTTGCCATCTATCAGCTATCCATATCCCAGGAGTCGAGAACTGGGAGGCGGATTTTCTAAGTCGGCAGACTTTTTTCATCCGGGGGAGTGGGAACTCCATCCGGAGGTATTTGCACAGTTGATTAAACTTTGGGGCAAACCAGAACTGGATCTCAATGGGTCTCGTTAGAACTCCAAGCTTCCTTATTACGGATCCAGGTCCAGCGATCCCAAGGCAGCGCTGATAGATGCTCTAGCAGCGCCTTGGTCCTTCAACCTGGCTTATGTGTTTCCACCGTCTACTTCAGGGTCCTTTCAACCATCCAAATCTAATTTCTCTGCGTCTGACTGCTTGGAGATTGAACGCTTGATTTTATCAAAGCGTGGTTTCTCTGAGTCGACCATTGACACCTTAATTCAGGCTCGAAAGCCGGTCACTAGGAAAATCTATCATAAGATATGGTGTAGATATCTTCATTGGTGTGAATCCAAAGGTTACTCATGGAGTAAGGTCAGGATTCCTAGGATATTATCTTTTCTCCAAGAAGAATTGGAGAAGGGATTGTCAGCTAGTTCCTTAAAGGGACAGATTTCTGCTCTGTCCTTTTGCACAAGCGTCTGGCTGATACTCCAGATGTTCAGGCGTTTTGTCAGGCTTTAGTTAGAATCAAGCCTGTGTTTAAACCTGTTGCTCCGCCATGGAGTTTAAATTTAGTTCTTAAGGTTCTGCAAGGGGTTCCGTTTGAACCTTTGCATTCCATAGATATTAAGCTTTTATCTTGAAAAGTTCTGTTTTTAGTAGCTATCTCCTCGGCTCGAAGAGTTTCTGAGTTATCTGCTTTACAATGTGATTCCCCTTATCTCATTTTCTTGCAGATAAGGTAGTGTTACATACCAAACCTGGTTTTCTTCCTAAGGTGGTATCTAATAAAAATATCAATCAGGAGATTGTTGTTCCTTCACTATGTCCTATCTTGATGTGGCTCGTGCTTTAAAATTTTATTTACAAGCTAAGAAGGATTTTCGTCGAACATCTGCTTTGTTTGTGGTCTACTCTGGACAGAGGAGAGGCCAAAAGGCTTCGGCAACTTCTCTTTCTTTTTGGCTAAGAGGTATAATCCGCTTAGCTTATGAGACTGCTGGCCAGCAGCCTCCTGAAAGAATTACAGCTCATTCCAGTAGAGCGGTAGCTTCCACATGGGCTTTTAAGAATGAGGCTTCTGTTGAACAGATTTGTAAGGCGGCGACTTGGTCTTCGCTTCATACTTTTTCTAAATTCTACAAATTTGATACTTTTGCTTCTTCGGAGGCTATTTTTGGGAGAAAGGTCTTACAGGCAGTGGTGCCTTCCGTTTAAGCGCCTGCCTTGTCCCTCCCCTCATCCTTGTCCTATAGCTTTGGTATTGGTATCCCACAAGTAATGGATGAATCAGTGGACTGGTTACACCTTACAAGAGAAATCAAAATTTATGCTTACCTGATAAATTTATTTCACTTGTGGTGTATCCAGTCCACGGCCCGCCCTGTCATTTTAAGGCAGGTGTTTATTTTTAAACTACAGTCACCACTGCACCCTATAGTTTCTCCTTTCTCTTGCTTGTCTTCGGTCGAATGACTGGGAGTGGCAGTTAGGGGAGGAGCTATATAGACAGCTCTGCTGTGGGTGTCCTCTTGCAGCTTCCTGTTGGGAAGGAGAATATCCCACAAGTAATGGATGAATCCGGACTGGATACACCACAAGAGAAATAAATTTATCAGGTAAGCATAAATTTTGTTTTTGTGCCAATATTGTCTGGTATTTGGAACTGTTCATAATTCCCTCTACCTTGAATAAGGCCCCATTTCCAGCTGAAGAAAAACAGCCCCAAAGCATGATGCTGCATCACCATTTTTCACTATGGGTATGGTGTTCTTTTGGTGATAGGCAGTTTTGTTTTTGCGCCAAACATATCTTTTTGAATTATTGCCAAAAAGTTCAACCTTGGTTTCATCAGACCAGAACACCTTTTCTCACATGCTTTTGGGACACTTCAAATGTGTTTTTGCTAAATTTAGCTGGGCTTGGATGTTTTTCTTCGTAAGAAAAGGCTTCCGTCTTGCTGTCTGCCCCAAAGCCCAAACATATGAAGAATATGGGAGATTGTTGTCACATGTACCACACAGCCACTACTTGCCAGATATTCCTGCAGCTCCTTTAATGTTGCTTTAGGCCTCTTGGTAGTCTCCCAGACCAGTTTTCTCGTCTTTTCATCAATTTTGGAGGGACATCCAGTTCTTGGTAATGCCATTGTTGTGCAATATGTTCTCAACTTGATGATGACTGTCTTCACTCTGTTCCATGGTATATCTAATGCCTTGGAAATTATTTTGTACCCTTCTCCTGACTGATACCTTTTAACAATGAGATCCCTCTGATGCTTTGGAAGCTCTCTGTGGACCATGGCTTTTGTGTAGGACGCGACTAAGAAAATGTCAGGAAAGACCTACTAGAACAGCTGAACTTTATTTGGGGTTAATCAGAGGCACTTTAAATTATGGCAGGTGTGTGATGACCCTTATTTCTCCAACATAGGTGTGTCCGGTCCACGGCGTCATCCTTACTTGTGGGATATTCTCTTCCCCAACAGGAAATGGCAAAGAGCCCAGCAAAGCTGGTCACATGATCCCTCCTAGGCTCCGCCTACCCCAGTCATTCTCTTTGCCGTTGTACAGGCAACATCTCCACGGAGATGGCTTAGAGTTTTTTAGTGTTTAACTGTAGTTTTTCATTATTCAATCAAGAGTTTGTTATTTTCAAATAGTGCTGGTACGTACTATTTACTCAGAAACAGAAAAGAGATGAAGAATTCTGTTTGTATGAGGAAAATGATTTTAGCAACCGTAACTAAAATCCATGGCTGTTCCACACAGGACTGTTGAGAGCATTAACTTCAGTTGGGGGAACAGTTTGCAGTCTTTGCTGCTTGAGGTATGACACATTCTAACAAGACGATGTAATGCTGGAAGCTGTCATTTTCCCTATGGGATCCGGTAAGCCATGTTTATTACGACTGTAAATAAGGGCTTCACAAGGGCTTATTTAGACTGTAGACATTTTTTGGGCTAAATCGATTGATATTAACACTTATTTAGCCTTGAGGAATCATTTATTCTGGGTATTTTGATATAATAATATCGGCAGGCACTGTTTTAGACACCTTATTCTTTAGGGGCTTTCCCAAAGCATAGGCAGAGTCTCATTTTCGCGCCGGTGTTGCGCACTTGTTTTTGAGAGGCATGGCATGCAGTCGCATGTGAGAGGAGCTCTGATACTTATAAAAGACTTCTGAAGGCATCATTTGGTATCGTATTCCCCTTGGGTTTGGTTGGGTCTCAGCAAAGCAGATACCAGGGACTGTAAAGGGGTTAAAGCTTAAAACGGCTCCGGTTCCGTTATTTTAAGGGTTAAAGCTTCCAAATTTGGTGTGCAATATTTTCAAGGCTTTGAGACACTGTGGTGAAAGTTTGGTGAATTTTGAACAATTCCTTCATGTTTTTTCGCAATTGCAGTAATAAAGTGTGTTCAGTTTAAAATTTAAAGTGACAGTAACGGTTTTATTTCAAAACGTTTTTTGTACTTTCTTATCAAGTTTATGCCTGTTTAACATGTCTGAACTACCAGATAGACTGTGTTCTGAATGTGATTTATGTGATAATGACAATGATGCCCAAGATGATTCCTCAAGTGAGGGGAGTAAGCATGGTACTGCATCATTCCCTCCTTCGTCTACACGAGTCTTGCCCACTCAGGAGGCCCCTAGTACATCTAGCGCGCCAATACTCCTTACTATGCAACAATTAACGGCTGTAATGGATAATTCTGTCAAAAACATTTTAGCCAAAATGAACCCTGTTCAGCGTAAGCGTGGATGCTCTGTTTTAGTTACTGAAGAGCATGACGACGCTGATATTAATATCTCTGAAGGGCCCCTAACCCAATCTGAGGGGGCCAGGGAGGTTTTGTCTGAGGGAGAAATTACTGATTTAGGGAATATTTCTCAGCAGGCTGAATCTGATGTGATTACTTTTAAATTTAAATTGGAACATCTCCGCATTTTGCTTAAGGAGGTATTATCCACTCTGGATGATTGTGAAAATTTGGTCATCCCAGAGAAACTATGTAAAATGGACAAGTTCCTAGAGGTGCCGGGGCTCCCAGAAGCTTTTCCTATACCCAAGCGGGTGGCGGACATTGTTAATAAAGAATGGGAAAGGCCCGGTATTCCTTTCGTCCCTCCCCCCATATTTAAAAAATTGTTTCCTATGGTCGACCCCAGAAAGGACTTATGGCAGTCAGTCCCCAAGGTCGAGGGAGCGGTTTCTACTTTAAACAAACGCACCACTATTCCCATAGAGGATAGTTGTGCTTTCAAAGATCCTATGGATAAAAAATTAGAAGGTTTGCTTAAAAAGATGTTTGTTCAGCAGGGTTACCTTCTACAACCCATTTCATGCATTGTCCCTGTCACTACAGCCGCATATTTCTGGTTTGATGAACTGATTAAGGTGCTCGATAGTGACTCGCCTCCTTATGAGGAGATTATGGACAGAGTCAATGCTCTCAAATTGGCTAATTCTTTCACTCTTGACGCCTCTTTGCAATTGGCTAAGTTAGCGGCTAAGAATTCTGGGTTTGCTATAGTGGCGCGCAGAGCGCTTTGGTTGAAATCTTGGTCGGCTGATGCGTCTTCCAAGAACAAGCTACTAAACATTCCTTTCAAGGGGAAAACGCTGTTTGGTCCTGACTTGAAAGAGATTATCTCTGATATCACTGGGGGTAAGGGCCATGCCCTTCCTCAGGATCGGCCTTTCAAGGCAAAAAATAGACCTAATTTTCGTCCCTTTCGTAAAAACGGACCAGCCCAAGGTGCTACGTCCTCTAAGCAAGAAGGTAATACTTCTCAGGCCAAGCCAGCTTGGAGACCAATGCAAGGCTGGAACAAGGGAAAGCAGGCAAAGAAACCTGCCACTGCTACCAAGACAGCATGAAATATCGGCCCCCGATCCGGGACCGGATCTGGTGGGGGGCAGGCTCTCTCTCTTCGCTCAGGCTTGGGCAAGAGATGTTCTGGATCCTTGGGCGCTAGAAATAGTCTCCCAGGGTTATCTTCTGGAATTCAAGGGACTTCCCCCAAGGGGAAGGTTCCACAGGTCTCAGTTGTCTTCAGACCACATAAAAAGACAGGCGTTCTTACTTTGCGTAGAAGACCTGTTAAAAATGGGAGTGATTCATCCTGTTCCATTGAGAGAACAAGGGATGGGGTTCTACTCCAATCTGTTCATAGTTCCCAAAAAAGAGGGAACATTCAGACCAATCCTAGATCTCAAGATCTTAAACAAATTTCTCAAGGTCCCATCTTTCAAGATGGAAACCATTCGAACTATCCTTCCTTCCATCCAGGAAGGTCAATTCATGACCACGGTGGATTTAAAGGATGCGTATCTACATATTCCTATCCACAAGGAACATCATCGGTTCCTAAGGTTTGCATTCCTGGACAAACATTACCAGTTCGTGGCGCTTCCTTTCGGATTAGCCACTGCTCCAAGGATTTTCACAAAGGTACTAGGGTCCCTTCTAGCTGTGCTAAGACCAAGGGGCATTGCAGTAGTACCTTACCTGGACGACATTCTGATTCAAGCGTCGTCCCTCCCTCGAGCAAAGGCTCACACGGACATCGTCCTGGCCTTTCTCAGATCGCACGGCTGGAAAGTGAACGTGGAAAAGAGTTCTCTATCCCCGTCAACAAGGGTTCCCTTCTTGGGAACAATTATAGACTCCTCAGAAATGAGGATTTTTCTAACAGAGGCCAGAAAGACAAAGCTCCTGGACTCTTGTCGAATACTTCATTCCGTTCCTCTTCCTTCCGTAGCTCAGTGCATGGAAGTGATCGGGTTGATGGTAGCGGCAATGGACATAGTTCCTTTTGCGCGCATTCATCTAAGACCGTTACAACTGTGCATGCTCAGTCAGTGGAATGGGGACTATACAGACTTGTCTCCAAAGATACAAGTAAATCAGAGGACCAGAGACTCACTCCGTTGGTGGCTGTCCCTGGACAACCTGTCACGAGGGATGACATTCCACAGACCAGAGTGGGTCATTGTCACGACCGACGCCAGTCTGATGGGCTGGGGCGCGGTCTGGGGATCCCTGAAAGCTCAGGGTCTTTGGTCTCGGGAAGAATCTCTTCTACCGATAAATATTCTGGAACTGAGAGCGATATTCAATGCTCTCAAGGCTTGGCCTCAGCTAGCGAGGACCAAGTTCATACGGTTTCAATCAGACAACATGACGACTGTTGCGTACATCAACCATCAGGGGGGAACAAGGAGTTCCCTAGCGATGGAAGAAGTGACCAAGATCATTCTATGGGCGGAGTCTCACTCCTGCCACCTGTCTGCTATCCACATCCCGGGAGTGGAAAATTGGGAAGCGGATTTTCTGAGTCGTCAGACATTGCATCCGGGGGAGTGGGAACTCCATCCGGAAATCTTTGCCCAAGTCACTCAACTTTGGGGCATTCCAGACATGGATCTGATGGCCTCTCGTCAGAACTTCAAAGTTCCTTGCTACGGGTCCAGATCCAGGGATCCCAAGGCGGCTCTAGTGGATGCACTAGTAGCACCTTGGACCTTCAAACTAGCTTATGTGTTCCCGCCGTTTCCTCTCATCCCCAGGCTGGTAGCCAGGATCAATCAGGAGAGGGCGTCGGTGATCTTGATAGCTCCTGCGTGGCCACGCAGGACTTGGTATGCAGATCTGGTGAATATGTCATCGGCTCCACCTTGGAAGCTACCTTTGAGACGAGACCTTCTTGTTCAGGGTCCGTTCGAACATCCGAATCTGGTTTCACTCCAGCTGACTGCTTGGAGATTGAACGCTTGATTTTATCGAAGCGAGGTTTCTCAGATTCTGTTATCGATACTCTTGTTCAGGCCAGAAAGCCTGTAACTAGAAAGATTTACCATAAAATTTGGAAAAAATATATCTGTTGGTGTGAATCTAAAGGATTCCCTTGGGACAAGGTTAAGATTCCTAGGATTCTATCCTTCCTTCAAGAAGGATTGGAAAAAGGATTATCGGCAAGTTCCCTGAAGGGACAGATTTCTGCCTTGTCGGTGTTACTTCACAAAAAACTGGCAGCTGTGCCAGATGTTCAAGCCTTTGTTCAGGCTCTGGTTAGAATCAAGCCTGTTTACAAACCTTTGACTCCTCCTTGGAGTCTCAATTTAGTTCTTTCAGTTCTTCAGGGGGTTCCGTTTGAACCCTTACATTCCGTTGATATTAAGTTATTATCTTGGAAAGTTTTGTTTTTAGTTGCAATTTCTTCTGCTAGAAGAGTTTCAGAATTATCTGCTCTGCAGTGTTCTCCTCCTTATCTGGTGTTCCATGCAGATAAGGTGGTTTTACGTACTAAACCTGGTTTTCTTCCAAAAGTTGTTTCTAACAAAAACATTAACCAGGAGATTATCGTACCTTCTCTGTGTCCGAAACCAGTTTCAAAGAAGGAACGCTTGTTGCACAATTTGGATGTTGTTCGCGCTCTAAAATTCTATTTAGATGCTACAAAGGATTTTAGACAAACATCTTCCCTGTTTGTTGTTTATTCAGGTAAAAGGAGAGGTCAAAAAGCAACTTCTACCTCTCTCTCTTTTTGGATTAAAAGCATCATCAGATTGGCTTACGAGACTGCCGGACGGCAGCCTCCCGAAAGAATCACGGCTCATTCCACTAGGGCTGTGGCTTCCACATGGGCCTTCAAGAACGAGGCTTCTGTTGAGCAGATATGTAGGGCAGCGACTTGGTCTTCACTGCACACTTTTACCAAATTTTACAAGTTTGATACTTTTGCTTCTTCTGAGGCTATTTTTGGGAGAAAGGTTTTGCAAGCCGTGGTGCCTTCCATTTAGGTGACCTGATTTGCTCCCTCCCTTCATCCGTGTCCTAAAGCTTTGGTATTGGTTCCCACAAGTAAGGATGACGCCGTGGACCGGACACACCTATGTTGGAGAAAACAGAATTTATGTTTACCTGATAAATTTCTTTCTCCAACGGTGTGTCCGGTCCACGGCCCGCCCTGGTTTTTTAATCAGGTCTGATAATTTATTTTCTTTAACTACAGTCACCACGGTACCATATGGTTTCTCCTATGCTATTATTCCTCCTTAACGTCGGTCGAATGACTGGGGTAGGCGGAGCCTAGGAGGGATCATGTGACCAGCTTTGCTGGGCTCTTTGCCATTTCCTGTTGGGGAAGAGAATATCCCACAAGTAAGGATGACGCCGTGGACCGGACACACCGTTGGAGAAAGAAATTTATCAGGTAAACATAAATTCTGTTTTAACATGGTTTTGAATGTGATTGCTTAATTCTGAACACGGCTACATCCCCAGTTATATGCAACCACATTATTTTAGTTTTTTTTGTTTACTTCCCTCCACCTTAAAGATTTCAGTTTGTTTTTCAATTGAGTTGTGTAGTTTATAGGTCACATTAAAGGTGGAAAAAGTTCTGAAATGATTTATCTTTGTCTAATTTTTTTTTACATCACAGAAACCTGACATTTTAACGAGGGTGTGTAGACTTTTTATATCCACTGTATATATATCTCTATCTCTCCATCCCAAAATCACTATACATTTTCTTACGTGAGAAGGTAACATGAAAGTTTTGTGAGACTAAAAAGTGCATGTTTGTGTACAAATTATACCTTAGCGTCTAATAGGGACAACTCACACAGACAAATGTTGGTTTATTCAGTACAGGAACAAACATTGTTGAGGAAAAAACAGAAATTGAACCAAGTTGTTTACTTGCATTGTCCCTTTAACCTTTCCTTGCAACAAAAAAAATTGCTTCTTGATAGTTCCTTTCCTTTTGACTATTCAGACTGGGGCATTAATGTAATCCTGAAATATGCAGCTAGTGGGTCCTGCCTTTAGCACTCTTCCTACTTCATTGTTGTAAATGACAACCTGCATTTGTCTTTTTCCTGCAGCTAATATATGAAGACTCTATGGATCTGATTGCTAAGCTACCCTGCATAGCAGCCAAGATTTACCGCAACCTGTACCGTGAGGGGAGCAGTATTGGAGCGATCGACTCCAACCTAGATTGGTCTTATAACTTCACAAACATGCTGGGTTACACAGACACAGAGTTCACTGAACTCATGAGGCTTTATCTCACCATCCATAGGTAAGGTTTTTTTGTTTTTTTTAATCTCTATTGAAGGGTTCGACAGTCATCACCCCAGTGTCCTGTCGTTTTTAGTACTACTGTGCAAAAGTTCTCATCAGTTTAAACAGGTGATATTTACACAGTTGTCAGGAATGGACAGTGTTTTGTTTTTTTATTTGAAAAGATTTAAGCATCCAGAATACTGAAGATATTAAGGTCTAATCAAAATTGAGCATCAAGGCAAATCTGCATGAAATATGGGCACCCACCTATTTAATATCATGAGTTGCGGCACATATGCTGCACAAAGCTTCTAACTTTACTATCACTGTTGGTGACACCACTATCTCCCCATCACCCCAAGTGCGCTGCCTAGGAGTTACACTTGACTCCAATCTGTCCTTCATACCCCTCATCCAATCGCTCTCTTCATCCTGTCGCAACCACGTACGCAATATCTCCAAATTTCATCCTTTTCTGAGTGCTGAAACTACTAAACAGTTAATCATTCTCTAGTAATTTCCCTGCTTGACTACTGTAACAACCTACTAACTGGCCTTCCTCTCCCCCTTCAATCCATCCTAAATGCCTCTGCTAGGCTAATACACCTCTCCCGACGCTCTGTATCCGCTGCACCTCTGTGGGGTCCCTTCACTGGCTCCCCATTCACAGCAGAATTAAATTCAAAATTCTCACTCTGATCTACAAAGCCCTTACCAATGCGCCCCCCCCATACCTGTCCTCACTCATCAACAAATATACTCCAGCCCGTCCCCTAAGATCCAACAACGATCTACTCCTTGCCTCTTCTACCATCACCTCCTCTCATGCTAGACTACAGGACTTCTCTCGTGCGGCACCAACCCTCTGGAACGCACTTCCTCGAGCTGTCAGTCTTTCCCCCAACCTCTCCTCCTTTAAACGCTCCCTAAAGACCTTCTTGTTCAGGGAAGCCTATCGCCAAATCAGCTACTAATAAATTCCACTTGCCTAATAGTTGCCCTCATCTAACTCCACACTAACATCATTCTAACCTTTGCAGTCCCCACCTCCTGTTTCTCACCCTTCTACCCATTTAGATTGTAAGTTCCCATGGGAACAGGGCTCCCAATTCCCCCTATATTTGTTTGTTAAATTTTGTCTGGTGTCTCATATTGTACTGTCCTTTTACCTTTGTTACCCATGGATAGCGCTGCGGAATCTGTTGGTGCTTTTATAAAATAATAATAATAATATGCTACACTTCCCCTGATATGTCTTTTTTTTTTTCACACCCCAGTCAACAGTTTATAATTGCTATTCAGAAACTCTGTAAAAGTGTCTCGGCCATACATTTCTACGTTTAATCACGCTACTTAAGTTCTCAATCTGCTTCGAATGGGGCAAAAAAACAACAAACACAGTACAAGATAGTATAAATGGGCTTGTCTGGGGTTAACTGCCTGAATCCCTGAAAGTTGTGCAGCTGTCTGAGTGCTGGTGAGCACCCAGGGCTGCGAGTTTTGCAGGGTCATAGGATGCGCACCCAGTCTGGTTTGAGAGTGCACTCCATTTCTGTGTTTTGTATGTGTCTAGGGAAATAACAAAGGGCCTGTGTCACCCTTATTTGTATCTCAGTGTGTTTGGTTGAAGGCTGCATTGTGTGGCTGTAGGTTAGGTACCCAGTGATCCAAATGCTGTAACACTTCCATTTTTCTTTTAATCTAGCTGTGTGGTTTCAAGAGATTGCCAGATGTGTTGTGTTAATAATTTAGTGTTGTAGTTTTCCCAATGGGCTTTGCACCCTGACTTGGCTAGGGTTAACTGCCAGAGTCCCTGAAAAAAGCTGAAAAGCAGTCTGTGAGGGCTGGTGAGTCTGAGTGCAGTCTGTTTCAATATGTATGTGGGGGGTGTTAATAGTTTAGATTTTATTTTAACTCTTCCTTGCCTTTTTTCCCT
Source organism: Bombina bombina (assembly GCF_027579735.1). Taxonomy (NCBI): domain Eukaryota; kingdom Metazoa; phylum Chordata; class Amphibia; order Anura; family Bombinatoridae; genus Bombina; species Bombina bombina. Next base: position 985,033,478 of record NC_069501.1, read on the forward strand.
CCTCCAAATTATTCCTACCACCCAGAGATAATACAGTTTTCACTGCAGCTGTCTCATTTTTCTGACAGTAGTTTCTGGGACATGCACAACAATAGTAAAATTAGTTAGCTGTTGATGCAGCCTCTGTGTACAATGTGTGTCTGCCAGAGCGGTTGGAGGTATAATTAAAAGTTGGGAGACTAGATTTGTTTTGTATCGAAGGATGGGGTCAGTTCTATACCCTTTAGTTTCTGGGTTTAAATGTCTTTGTTGTATCTGAGACCATTTTAAAATGTAGTTTTTTTTATGTTTTATAAAACAGATGCAAGCAGTTAGTTCACAGGGTTCAGCTGTACACTTCTGCTCAAAAAAAAACAAAAAAACTTTAACAATCTTTTTTATTTATGCAAAAATGGTTTATTAGGGATAAGCAAAAACTTGCATTTTTACTATTAAATCCGTCGAAGAAATTAGCAAAAATACCACAGATAGTGACACATCCCTGTTGTGTTTATGTATGTATGTCTCAAAATTCCCACTAGCCATTGGCGAGTGAATGTTGAGTCTTTTGGCATGTTGTACTATATGTGCACAATATACATTCCTATTGCAGCACTGACAAACACACATTTTGTGCTATAACTATTATATAAAGTGATATTATATAGCCATGAAAGTACAAAGAAATGTTATTCTTTTAGGGCTGTAGGGACCCCATTAGTGCTAAGACTGGTACTTCTGAGATGGTAAACGGGGCAGAGAGATTGCAGAGGAAAAGTAAAAGTTGAGAAGGAGGTAGAGTTAAGAGACAATGGAGAAAATGTGAAGAGATATGAGAGAGTGTAAAGAGAAGATATGGCCTGAGAGAGAAGAGAGGGTAAAAAGATACTGAAGAGGAGGGAGTCAAGAAAGACGGTTAAGAGCGAGAAGAGAGAGATGATAAAAAAAAAAATCTCCAGGTCTGCTATGACCTTCCATGACAGTCAGCACTCTCTGTACTCTCTATGTTCAACAACTTTCTTTCCTTCCTAAGATAGGGAGAGTCCACAGCTTCATTCCTTACTTTTGGGAAATACAACACCTGGCCACCAGGAGGAGGCAAAGACACCCCAGCCAAAGGATTAAAAACCTTGAATATTGTGATGTATGTAAAACCCTGGATATGCTCATAGAACGGAGGGTGACGTGAGGGTCAAAATGATAGTTTAAGTATAGCGTGTAATAATATGTGTTTATTTCAATATGGCTGAAATAACGTTGGTTGGAAGTTAGCTCACAGTTGGCTTAGTTGACAGGGATTTTGCCTATGATGATAACAAAGGGTCCCAGAGGTAGACGGAGTATTACTCGTAATTAAAGTCAGGTGACAAGGATAACTACCTCCCAGCAACTAGAACAGCAGGTTGTTATATGACTTGCGTCCCCAGAGGCAGAACTTTTTTAAACTTTCTGCGATGAGATTTTCTTTAATGGAAACATTTTCTGCAGGTTATTTTAAAATAAAATTCAATTTCTCCAACATAGGTGTGTCCGGTCCACGGCGTCATCCTTACTTGTGGGATATTCTCTTCCCCAACAGGAAATGGCAAAGAGCCCAGCAAAGCTGGTCACATGATCCCTCCTAGGCTCCGCCTACCCCAGTCATTCTCTTTGCCGTTGTACAGGCAACATCTCCACGGAGATGGCTTAGAGTTTTTTAGTGTTCTGGATCCTTGGACGCTAGAAATAGTCTCCCAAGGTTATTCTCTGGAGTTCAAGGGGCTTCCTCCAAGGGGGAGGTTCCACAGGTCTCAGTTGTCTTCAGAGCACATAAGAAGACAGGCATTCTTACATTGGGTAGAAGACCTGCTAAAAATGGGAGTGATTCATCCTGTTCCATTAGGAGAACAAGGGATGGGGTTCTACTCCAATCTGTTCATAGTTCCCAAAAAAGAGGGAACGTTCAGACCAATCTTAGATCTCAAGATCTTGAACAAGTTTCTCAAGGTTCCATCGTTCAAGATGGAAACCATTCGAAAACTTCTTCCTTCCATCCAGGAAGGTCAATTCATGACCAAGGTGGATTTCAAGGATGCGTATCTACATATTCCTATCCACAAGGAACATCATCGGTTCCTAAGGTTTGCATTCCTGGACAAGCATTTCCAGTTCGTGGCATTTTCTTTCGGATTAGCCACTGCTCCTAGGATTTTCTCATAGGTACTAGGGTCCCTTCTGGCGGTGCTAAGACCAAGGGGCATTGCTGTAGTACCTTACTTGGACGACATTCTGATTCGAGCGTCGTCCCTTCCTCAAGTAAAGGCTCACACGGACATTGTCCTGGCCTTTCTCAGATCTCACGGATGGAAAGTGAACGTGGAAAAGAGTTCTCTATCTCCGTCAACGAGGGTTCCCTTCTTGGGAACTATAATAGACTCCTTAGAAATGAGGATTTTTCTGACAGAAGCCAGTAAAACAAAACTTCTAGACTCTTGTCGGATACTTCATTCCGTTTCCTCTTCCTTCCATAGGGCAGTGCATGGAAGTGATAGGTTTGATGGTAGCGGCAATGGACATAGTTCCTTTTGTGCGCATTCATCTAAGACCATTACAACTGTTCATGCTCAGTCAGTGGAATGGGGACTATTCAGACTTGTCTCCGAAGATACAAGTAAATCAGAGGACCAGAGACTCATTCCGTTGGTGGCTGTCCCTGGACAACCTGTCACAAGGGATGACCTTCCGCAGACCAGAGTGGGTCATTGTCACGACCGACGCCAGTCTGATGGGCTGGGGCGCGGTCTGGGGATCCCTGAAAGCTCAGGGTCTTTGGTCTCGGGTAGAATCTCTTCTACCGATAAATATTCTGGAACTGAGAGCGATATTCAATGCTCTCAAAGCTTGGCCTCAGCTAGCGAGGGCCAAGTTCATACATCAACCATCAGGGGGGAACAAGGAGTTCCCTAGCGATGGAAGAAGTGACCAAAATCATTCTATGGGCGGAGTCTCACTCCTGCCACCTGTCTGCTATCCACATCCCAGGAGTGGAAAATTGGGAAGCGGATTTTCTGAGTCGTCAGACATTGCATCCGGGGGAGTGGGAACTCCATCCGGAAATCTTTGCCCAAGTCACTCAACCGTGGGGCATTCCAGACATGGATCTGATGGCCTCTCGTCAGAACTTCAGAGTTCCTTACTACGGGTACAGATCCAGGGATCCCAAGGCGGCTCTAGTGGATGCACTAGTAGCACCTTGGACCTTCAAACTAGCTTATGTGTTCCCGCCGTTTCCTCTCATCCCCAGGCTGGTAGCCAGGATCAATCAGGAGAGGGCGTCGGTGATTTTGATAGCTCCTGCGTGGCCACGCAGGACTTGGTATGCAGATCTGGTGAATATGTCATCGGCTCCACCATGGAAGCTACCTTTGACAGACCTTCTTGTTCTAGGTCCGTTCGACCCACTCCAGCTGACTGCTTGGAGATTGAACGCTTGATCTTATCAAAGCGAGGGTTCTCAGATTCTGTTATTAATACTCTTGTTCAGGCCTGAAAGCCTGTAACCAGAAAAATTACCACATAATTTGGTATATCTGTTGGTGTGAATCTGCAGGATTCCCTTGGGACAAGGTTAAGATTCCTAAGAGTCTATCCTTCCTTCGAGAAGGATTGAAAAAAGGATTATCTGCAAGTTCCTTGATGGGACAGATTTCTGCCTTGTCTGTGTTACTTCACAAAAAAGCTGGCAGCTGTGCCGGATGTTCTAGCCTTTGTTCAGGCTCTGGTTAGAATCAAGCCTGTTTACAAAATTTTGACTCCTCCTGGGAGTCTCAACCTAGTTCTTTCAGTTCTTCAGGGGGTTCCGTTTGAACCCTTACATTCCGTTGATATTAAGTTATTATCTTGGAAAGTTTTGTTTTTGGTTGCAATTTCTTCTGCTAGAAGAGTTTCAGAATTATCTGCTCTGCAGTGTTCTTCTCCTTATCTGGTGTTCCATGCAGATAAGGTGGTTTTGCGTACTAAACCTGGTTTTCTTCCAAAAGTTGTTTCTAACAAAAACATTAACCAGGAGATAGTTGTGCCTTCTTTGTGTCCTAATCCAGTTTCAAAGAAGGAACGTTTGTTGCACAACTTGGATGTAGTTCGTGCTCTCAAAGTTTACTTAGCAGCTACTAAGGATTTCAGACAAACTTTGTCTTTGTTTGTTGTTTATTCTGGTAAACGGAGAGGTCAAAAAGCAACTTCTACCTCTCTCTCCTTCTGGATTAAAAGCATTATCCGATTGGCTTATGAGACTGCCGGACGGCAGCCTCCTGAAAGAATCACAGCTCACTCCACTAGGGCTGTGGCTTCCACATGGGCCTTCAAGAACGAGGCTTCTGTTGATCAGATATGTAAGGCAGCGACTTGGTCTTCACTGCACACTTTTTCTAAATTTTACAAATTTGATACTTTTGCTTCTTCTGAGGCTATTTTTGGGAGAAAGGTTTTGCAAGCCGTGGTGCCTTCCATTTAGGTGACCTGATTTGCTCCCTCCCTTCATCCGTGTCCTAAAGCTTTGGTATTGGTTCCCACAAGTAAGGATGACGCCGTGGACCGGACACACCTATGTTGGAGAAAACAGAATTTATGTTTACCTGATAAATTACTTTCTCCAACGGTGTGTCCGGTCCACGGCCCGCCCTGGTTTTTTTAATCAGGTCTGATAATTTATTTTCTTTAACTACAGTCACCACGGTAACATATGGTTTCTCCTATGCAAATATTCCTCCTTAACGTCGGTCGAATGACTGGGGTAGGCGGAGCCTAGGAGGGATCATGTGACCAGCTTTGCTGGGCTCTTTGCCATTTCCTGTTGGGGAAGAGAATATCCCACAAGTAAGGATGACGCCGTGGACCGGACACACCGTTGGAGAAAGTAATTTATCAGGTAAACATAAATTCTGTTTTCTCCAACATAGGTGTTTCCGGTCCACGGCGTCATCCTTACTTGTGGGGATATTCTCAGCCCCAACAGGAAATGGCAAAGAGTCCCAGCAAAGCTGGTCACATGATCCCTCCTAGGCTCCGCCCACCCCAGTCATTCTCTTTGCCGTTGCACAGGCAACATCTCCACGGAGATGGTTAAGAGTTTTTTGGTGTTTAAATGTAGTTTTTATTCTTCAATCAAGTGTTTGTTATTTTAAAATAGTGCTGGTATGTACTATTTACTCTGAAACAGAAAAAAGATGAAGATTTCTGTTTGTAAGAGGAAGATGATTTTAGCAGAAGTTACTAAAATCGATTGCTGTTTCCACACAGGACTGTTGAGATGAAGTAACTTCAGTTGGGGGAAACAGTTGGCAGACTTTTCTGCTTGAGGTATGACTGGCCGTATTTCTAACAAGACTATGTAATGCTGGAAGGCTGTCATTTCCCCTTATGGGGACCGGTAAGCCATTTTCTTAGTTAAATAAAAGAATAAAGGGCTTCATAAGGGCTTAAAAAACTGGTAGACATTTTTCTGGGCTAAAACGATTGCTTTGCTAGGCATATTTTGCAGATTCTAACTATTAATGGTTATTATAATCTTGGGGATTGTTTAGAAAAATGGCAGGCACTGTGTTGGACACCTTTTTCAGATGGGGGCCTTTTCTAGTTATAGACAGAGCCTCATTTTCGCGCCACTAATGCGCAGTTGTTTTTGGAGAGCAAGGCATGCAGATGCATGTGTGAGGAGCTAAGAATCACTGAAAAAGCTTATAGAAGGCATCATTTGGTATCGTATTCCCCTCTGGGCTTGGTTGGGTCTCAGCAAAGCATATAGCTGGGACTGTATAGGGGTTAAATGTAAAAACGGCTCCGGTTCCGTTAATTTAAGGGTTAAAGCTCTGAAATTTGGTGTGCAATACTTGCTTTAAGACACTGTGGTGAAATTTTGGTGAATTTTGAACAATTCCTTCATACTTTTTCACATATTCAGTAATAGTGTTTTCAGCTTGAAATTTAAAGTGACAGTAACGGTTTTATTTTAAAACGTTTTTTGTGCTTTGTTGACAAGTTTAAGCCTGTTTAACATGTCTGTACCATCAGATAAGCTATGTTCTATATGTATGAAAGCCAAGGTGTCTCCCCATTTAAATTTATGTGATAATTGTGCCATAGTGTCCAAACAAAGTAGGGACAGTAATGCAACAGATAATGATATTGCCCAAGATGATTCCTCAAATGAGGGGAGTAAACATGATACTACATCATCCCCTTCTGTGTCTACACCAGTTTTGCCCACACAAGAGGCCCCTAGTACATCTAGTGCGCCAATTCTTATTACCATGCAACAATTAACGGCTGTAATGGATAACTCTATAGCAAACATTTTATCCAAAATGCCTACTTATCAGAGAAAGCGCGATTGCTCTGTTTTAAACACTGAAGAGCAAGAGGACGCTGATGATAATTGTTCTGACATACCCTCACACCAATCTGAAGGGGCCATGAGGGAGGTTTTGTCTGAGGGAGAAATTTCAGATTCAGGAAAAATTTCTCAACAAGCTGAACCTGATGTTGTGACATTTAAATTTAAATTAGAACATCTCCGCGCACTGCTTAAGGAGGTATTATCTACTCTGGATGATTGTGACAATTTGGTCATTCCAGAGAAATTATGTAAGATGGACAAGTTCCTAGAGGTTCCGGGGGCCCCCCGACGCTTTTCCTATACCCAAGCGGGTGGCGGACATAGTAAATAAAGAGTGGGAAAGGCCCGGCATACCTTTTGTCCCCCCCCCCCCCTATATTTAAGAAATTATTTCCTATAGTCGACCCCAGAAAGGACTTATGGCAGACAGTCCCCAAGGTCGAGGGGGCGGTTTCTACTCTAAACAAACGCACTACTATTCCTATCGAAGATAGTTGTGCTTTCAAAGATCCTATGGATAAAAAATTAGAGGGTTTGCTTAAAAAGATTTTTGTTCAGCAAGGTTACCTTCTACAACCAATTTCATGCATTGTTCCTGTCACTACGGCAGCGTGTTTCTGGTTCGAGGAACTAGAAAAGTCGCTCAATAAAGAATCTTCGTATGAGGAGGTTATGGACAGAGTTCAAGCACTTAAATTGGCTAACTCTTTTATTTTAAATGCCGCTTTGCAATTAGCTAGATTAGCGGCGAAAAATTCAGGGTTTGCTATCGTGGCGCGCAGAACGCTTTGGCTAAAGTCTTGGTCAGCGGATGTGTCATCCAAGACAAAATTGCTTAACATCCCTTTCAAGGGTAAAACATTATTTGGACCTGATTTGAAAGAGATTATTTCAGACATCACTGGGGGAAAGGGCCACGCCCTCCCACAGGATAGGTCTTTTAAGGCTAAAAATAAGCCTAATTTTCGTCCCTTTCGCAGAAACGGACCAGCCTCTAATTCTACATCCTCTAAGCAAGAGGGTAATACTTCACAACCCAAACCAGCCTGGAGACCAATGCAAGGCTGGAACAAGGGTAAGCAGGCCAAGAAGCCTACCACTGCTACCAAAACAGCATGAAGGGATGGCCCCCGATCCGGGACCGGATCTGGTGGGGGGCAGACTTTCTCTCTTTGCTCAGGCTTGGGCAAGAGATGTTCAGGATCCTTGGGCGCTAGAAATAGTTTCTCAAGGTTATCTCCTGGAATTCAAGGAACTACCCCCAAGGGAAAGGTTCCACAGGTCTCAATTATCTTCAAACCAAATAAAAAGACAGGCATTCTTACATTGTGTAGAAGACCTGTTAAAGATGGGAGTGATTCATCCAGTTCCAATAAGAGAACAAGGGATGGGTTTTTATTCCAACCTGTTCATAGTTCTCAAAAAAGAGGGAACATTCAGACCAATTTTGGATCTCAAGATCCTAAACAAATTTCTCAAGGTTCCATCGTTCAAAATGGAAACTATTCGAACGATCCTACCTACTATCCAGGAAAATCAATTTATGACTACCGTGGATTTAAAGGATGCGTACCTACATATTCCTATCCACAAGGAACATCAGTTCCTAAGGTTCGCTTTTCTGGACAAGCATTACCAGTTTGTGGCACTTCCATTCGGATTAGCCACTGCTCCAAGGATTTTCACAAAGGTACTAGGGTCCCTTCTAGCGGTTCTAAGACCAAGGGGCATTGCAGTAGTACCTTACTTGGACGACATCCTGATTCAAGCGTCGTCTCTGTCAAAAGCAAAGGCTCATACGGACATCGTCCTAGCCTTTCTCAGATCTCACGGATGGAAGGTGAACAAAGAAAAAAGTTCTCTGTCCCCGTCAACAAGAGTTCCCTTCTTGGGAACAATAATAGATTCCTTAGAAATGAGGATTTTTCTGACAGAGTTCAGAAAATCAAAAATTCTAAGCTCTTGTCAAGTACTTCATTCTGTTCTTCGTCCTTCCATAGCGCAGTGCATGGAAGTAATAGGATTGATGGTTGCAGCAATGGACATAGTTCCTTTTGCACGAATTCATCTAAGACCATTACAACTGTGCATGCTCAGACAGTGGAATGGGGATTATACAGACTTGTCTCCGACGATTCAAGTAGATCAAAAGACCAGAGATTCACTCCGTTGGTGGCTGACCCTGGACAATCTGTCACAGGGAATGAGCTTCCGCAGACCAGAGTGGGTCATTGTCACGACCGACGCCAGTCTGGTGGGCTGGGGCGCGGTCTGGGAATTCCTGAAAGCTCAGGGTCTATGGTCTCGGGAAGAATCTCTTCTCCCGATAAACATTCTGGAACTGAGAGCGATATTCAATGCTCTCAAAGCTTGGCCTCAACTAGCAAAGGCCAAATTCATAAGGTTTCAATCAGACATGACGACTGTTGCATATATCAATCATCAGGGGGGAACAAGGAGTTCCCTGGCGATGGAAGAAGTGACCAAAATAATTCAATGGGTCACTCCTGCTACTTGTCTGCAATCCACATCCCAGGAGTGGAAAATTGGGAAGCAGATTTTCTGAGTCGTCAGACATTCCATCCGGGGGAGTGGGAACTCCATCCGGAAATCTTTGCCCAAATAACTCAATTATGGGGCATTCCAGACATGGATCTGATGGCGTCTCGTCAGAACTTCAAGGTTCCTTGCTACGGGTCCAGATCCAGGGATCCCAAGGCGACTCTAGTAGATGCACTAGTAGCACCTTGGACCTTCAACCTAGCTTATGTATTCCCACCGTTTCCTCTCATTCCCAGGCTGGTAGCCAGGATCAATCAGGAGAGGGCTTCGGTGATCTTGATAGCTCCTGCGTGGCCACGCAGGACTTGGTATGCAGACCTGGTGAATATGTCATCGGCTCCACCATGGAAGCTACCTTTGAGACAGGACCTTCTTGTTCAAGGTCCATTCGAACATCCGAATCTGGTTTCCCTCCAACTGACGGCTTGGAGATTGAACGCTTGATTTTATCAAAGCGTGGGTTTTCAGATTCTGTAATAGATACTCTGATTCAGGCTAGAAAGCCTGTAACTAGAAAAATTTACCATAAAATATGGAAAAAATATATCTGTTGGTGTGAATCTAAAGGATTCCCATGGAACAAGATAAAAATTCCTAAGATTCTATCCTTTCTACAAGAAGGTTTGGAGAAAGGATTATCTGCAAGTTCTCTGAAGGGACAGATCTCTGCTTTATCTGTTTTACTTCACAAAAGACTGGCAGCTGTGCCAGATGTTCAAGCATTTGTTCAGGCTCTGTTTACAGACCTTTGACTCCTCCCTGGAGTCTAAATCTAGTTCTTTCAGTTCTTCAAGGGGTTCCGTTTGAACCCTTACATTCCGTAGATATTAAGTTATTATCTTGGAAAGTTTTGTTTTTGGTTGCAATTTCTTCTGCTAGAAGAGTTTCAGAGTTATCTGCTCTGCAGTGTTCTCCGCCCTATCTGGTGTTCCATGCAGATAAGGTGGTTTTGCGTACTAAGCCTGGTTTTCTTCCGAAAGTTGTTTCCAACAAAAATATTAACCAGGAGATAGTTGTACCTTCTTTGTGTCCGAATCCAGTTTCAAAGAAGGAACGTTTGTTACACAATTTGGACGTAGTCCGTGCTCTAAAATTCTATTTAGAGGCTACTAAAGATTTCAGACAAACATCTTCCTTGTTTGTTGTTTATTCTGGTAAAAGGAGAGGTCAAAAAGAGACTTCTACCTCTCTTTCCTTTTGGCTTAAAAGCATTATCCGATTGGCTTATGAGACTGCAGGACGGCAGCCTCCTGAAAGAATCACAGCTCACTCCACTAGGGCTGTGGCTTCCACATGGGCCTTCAAGAACGAGGCTTCTGTTGACCAGATATGTAAGGCAGCGACTTGGTCTTCACTGCACACTTTTGCCAAATTTTACAAATTTGATACTTTTGCTTCTTCGGAGGCTATTTTTGGGAGAAAGGTTTTGCAAGCCGTGGTGCCTTCCATTTAGGTGACCTGATTTGCTCCCTCCCTTCATCCGTGTCCTAAAGCTTTGGTATTGGTTCCCACAAGTAAGGATGACGCCGTGGACCGGACACACCTATGTTGGAGAAAACAGAATTTATGCTTACCTGATAAATTACTTTCTCCAACGGTGTGTCCGGTCCACGGCCCGCCCTGGTTTTTTTAATCAGGTCTGATGAATTATTTTCTCTAACTACAGTCACCACGGTATCATATGATTTCTCCTATATATATTTCCTCCTGTCCGTCGGTCGAATGACTGGGGTGGGCGGAGCCTAGGAGGGATCATGTGACCAGCTTTGCTGGGACTCTTTGCCATTTCCTGTTGGGGAAGAGAATATCCCCACAAGTAAGGATGACGCCGTGGACCGGACACACCGTTGGAGAAAGTAATTTATCAGGTAAGCATAAATTCTGTTTTTTAAAATTAGGCAGTAACACTAAAGCACCAATTCAGTTGCAATGTGTTGATTAACTGGAGAATAAAGCAATTGTAAAAGTTTTATAATATATTGCAGCAGTTAAAAATCGGATTGCAAATTAGCTGCAGACAAAAAAAATAATTGTAAAATGTCTCTTGAATAAATTTGTTTCCTTTTCTTTTGATCAAGCATAGAAATGTAGTAATAAAAAAGGTGTATTGCTCATAAGAATGTCATTCAGAAAACACACCTTTGCAGACTTGGAAAAGTTAGGGGCTGAGAGCCAGTCAATAATGCATATTTGACTTTTCACTTTAAACAGCACTTTGCTGTGGATGCACTGTGTTAAGGAAAAACTTACACAGTGCTGCCAGAGCAAAGCTCTTTTTGAAGAGAACAGCCTGATATGGAGCAGTGCTGCAAAGTTAAAGCAGTAACAGTTCCTGCATGTGCCCTGTTCTTTCTGCAGACATACTGCATTTTCTGCGATGACATCTCAGATCACTGCATGTTCTGCCTTGGGGCTTGCGTCTAGTTTGTAGAAGTGAAGCGTAGCTTGATGTATTAGTATGCCGAGTAGCAGGCTGAGGCCCAATTTGGCAAGCAGTACACGGTCTTATAGTTAGCTGAGGTTAAGCGGAGTAGACAGATAATGCAGAGGCAAGCAGTACTGGCATATACATAGCAGCGATATATTTACAGCAGCAAGTTCGTGTAACTTGAATAACACAGTACCGTATAGTTGTCTGTTATGCCGTAGAGAGACTGCAGCCTGGAGGATCCTGTCCGATACTTCGGATGACGTCACACGCAGCAGCGTGAGCAGGCAGAGAGTCTTAGTTCCTGCATGAGCTGAAACAGCTGTCCGTTGAGCGAAAACTTTAGCAGGTACAATCAGCAGGTAAACAAGCAGGATAAGCGGAGGAGCTTTAAGGTGCCTGGCAGATAGCAACCACTGTCCAGGATAAGTCAGGGAAGTGGCTGGGTCCTTTGAGGATTAACTCGCAACGGTGTGTTGTTCAATGATACCTTAAATAGGGCGGTGTCGTCACATGACAGCAGGATTTAAAGGGGAAGTGTCGGTAAAGTGAAACGGAGAATACATGGTCCTGACAGTAATATCCCTCCCACATCCTCATTACCACAGTCATTCTTTGCCTTTCGTCATGTTAGGAGGTGGCAGAGAAGTGTCAGAAGATTCGGAGAGTCCTGAAAAAGGGTATCTGCCCTTCGAGATAGGACTGGAGTTTTAAGTAGTCATGTCAACCTCTCAGTGAGAGTATTGATGAAAGTTAATCTGGAGATGCAGGGAAAGTTTTTTCTCCAACATTGGTGTGTCCGGTCCACGGCGTCATCCTTACTTGTGGGATATTCTCTTCCCCAACAGGAAATGGCAAAGAGTCCCAGCAAAGCTGGTCACATGATCCCTCCTAGGCTCCGCCCACCCCAGTCATTCTCTTTGCCGTTGCACAGGCAACATCTACACGGAGATGGTTAAGAGTTTTTTGGTGTTTAAATGTAGTTTTATTCTTCGATCAAGTGTTTGTTATTTTAAAATAGTGCTGGTATGTACTATTTACTCTGAAACAGAAAAGGATGAAGATTTCTGTTTGTAAGAGGAAGATGATTTTAGCAGACAGTAACTAAAATCGATTGCTGTTTCCACACAGGACTGTTGAGATGAAGTAACTTCAGTTGGGGGAAACAGTTAGCAGTCTTTTCTGCTTAAGGTATGACTAGCCATATTTCTAACAAGACCATGTAATGCTGGAAGGCTGTCATTTCCCCTCATGGGGACCGGTAAGCCATTTTCTTAGTTAAACATAAAAGAATAAAGGGCTTCAAAAAGGGCTTAAAAACTGGTAGACATTTTTCTGGGCTAAAACAATTGCTTTACTAGGCATATTATGCAGATTCTAACTAATTATTGGTATTATAATCTTGGGGAACGTTTAGAAAAATGGCAGGCACTGTGTTGGACACCTTTTTCAGATGGGGGCCTTTCTAGTTATAGACAGAGCCTCATTCTGGGACTGTATAGGGGTTAAATGTAAAAACGGCTCCGGTTCCGTTAATTTAAGGGTTAAAGCTCTGAAATTTGGTGTGCAATACTTTTAATGCTTTAAGACACTGTGGTGAAATTTTGGTGAATTTTGAATAATTCCTTCATACTTTTTCACATATTCAGTAATAAAGTGTTTTCAGCTTGAAATTTAAAGTGACAGTAACGGTTTTATTTTAAAACGTTTTTTGTGCTTTGTTGACAAGTTTAAGCCTGTTTAACATGTCTGTACCATCAGATAAGCTATGTTCTATATGTATGAAAGCCAATGTGTCTCCCCATTTAAATTTATGTGATAATTGTGCCATAGTGTCCAAACAAAGTAAGGACAGTAATGCAACAGATAATGATATTGCCCAAGATGATTCCTCAAATGAGGGGAGTAAACATGATACTACATCATCCCCTACTGTGTCTACACCAGTTATGCCCACACAGGAGGCCCCTAGTACAACTAGTGCGCCAATACTTATTACCATGCAACAATTAACGGCTGTAATGGATAACTCCATAGCAAATCTTTTATCCAAAATGCCTACTTATCAGAGAAAGCGCGATTGCTCTGTTTTAAACACTGAAGAGCAAGAGGACGCTGATGATAATTGTTCTGACATACCCTCACACCAATCTCAAGGGGCCATGAGGGAGGTTTTGTCTGATGGAGAAATTTCAGATTCAGGAAAAATTTCTCATCAAGCTGAACCTGATGTTGTGACATTTAAATTTAAATTAGAACATCTCCGCGCACTGCTTAAGGAGGTGTTATCTACTCTGGATGATTGTGACAATTTGGTCATTCCAGAGAAATTATGTAAGATGGACAAGTTCCTAGAGATTCCGGTGCCCCCCGACGCTTTTCCTATACCCAAGCGGGTGGCGGACATAGTAAATAAAGAGTGGGAAAGGCCCGGCATACCTTTTGTTCCCCCCCCTATATTTAAGAAATTATTTCCTATAGTCGACCCCAGAAAGGACTTATGGCAGACAGTCCCCAAGGTCGAGGGGGCGGTTTCTACTCTAAACAAACGCACTACTATTCCTATCGAAGATAGTTGTGCTTTCAAAGATCCTATGGATAAGAAATTAGAGGGTTTGCTTAAAAAGATTTTTGTACAGCAAGGTTACCTTCTACAACCAATTTCATGCATTGTTCCTGTCACTACGGCAGCGTGTTTCTGGTTCGAGGAACTAGAAAAATCGCTCAGTAAAGAATATTCGTATGAGGAGGTTATGGACAGAGTTCAAGCACTTAAATTGGCCAACTCTTTTGTTTTAGATGCCGCTTTGCAATTAGCTAGATTAGCGGCGAAAAATTCAGGGTTTGCTGTCGTGGCGCGCAGAGTGCTTTGGCTAAAGTCTTGGTCAGCGGATGTGTCTTCCAAGACAAAATTGCTTAACATTCCTTTCAAAGGTAAAACATTATTTGGACCTGATTTGAAAGAGATTATTTCAGACATCACTGGGGGAAAGGGCCACGCCCTCCCACAGGATAGGTCTTTTAAGGCTAATAATAAGCCTAATTTTCGTCCCTTTCGCAGAAACGGACCAGTCTCTAATTCTGTATCCTCTAAGCAAGAGGGTAATACTTCACAACCCAAACCAGCCTGGAAACCAATGCAAGGCTGGAACAAGGGTAAGCAGGCCAAGAAGCCTACCACTGCTACCAAAACAGCATGAAGGGATAGCCCCCGATCCGGGACCGGATCTAGTGGGGGGCAGACTTTCTCTCTTTGCTCAGGCTTGGGCAAGAGATGTTTAGGATCCTTGGGCGCTAGAAATAGTTTCTCAAGGTTATCTCCTGGAATTCAAGGAACTACCCCCAAGGGGAAGGTTCCACAGGTCTCAATTATCTTCAAACCAAATAAAAAGACAGGCATTCTTACATTGTGTAGAAGACCTGTTAAAGATGGGAGTGATACATCCAGTTCCAATAAGAGAACAAGGAATGGGATTTTATTCCAATCTGTTCATAGTTCCCAAAAAAGAGGGAACATTCAGACCAATTTTGGATCTAAAGATCCTAAACAAATTTCTCAGGGTACCATCGTTCAAAATGGAAACTATTCGAACGATCCTACCTACTATCCAGGAAAATCAATTTAGGACTACCGTGGATTTAAAGGATGCGTACCTACATATTGCTATCCACAAGGAACATCATCAGTTCCTAAGGTTCGCTTTTCTGGACAAGCATTACCAGTTTGTGGCACTTCCATTTGGATTAGCCACTGCTCCAAGGATTTTCACAAAGGTACTAGGGTCCCTTCTAGCGGTTCTAAGACCAAGGGGCATTGCAGTAGTACCTTACTTGGACGACATCCTGATTCAAGCGTCGTCCCTGTCAAAAGCAAAGGCTCATACGGACATCGTCCTAGCCTTTCTCAGATCTCACGGATGGAAGGTGAACAAAGAAAAAAGTTCTCTGTCCCCGTCAACAAGAGTTCCCTTCTTGGGAACAATAATAGATTCCTTAGAAATGAGGATTTTTCTGACAGAGGTCAGAAAATCAAAACTTCTAAGCTCTTGTCAAGTACTTCATTCTGTTCCTCGTCCTTCCATAGCGCAGTGCATGGAAGTAATAGCATTGATGGTTGCAACAATGGACATAGTTCCTTTTGCACGAATTCATCTAAGACCATTACAACTGTGCATGCTCAGACAGTGGAATGGGGATTATACAGACTTGTCTCCGACGATTCAAGTAGATCAAAAGACCAGAGATTCACTCCGTTGGTGGCTGACCCTGGACAATCTGTCACAGGGAATGAGCTTCCGCAGACCAGAGTGGGTCATTGTCACGACCGACGCCAGCCTAGTGGGCTGGGGCGCGGTCTGGGAATTCCTGAAAGCTCAGGGTCTATGGTCTCGGGAAGAGTCTCTTCTCCCGATAAACATTCTGGAACTGAGAGCGATATTCAATGCTCTCAGAGCTTGGCCTCAACTAGCAAAGGCCAAATTCATAAGGTTTCAGTCAGACAACATGACGACCGTTGCATATATCAATCATCAGGGGGGAACAAGGACTTCCCTGGCGATGAAAGAAGTGACCAAGATAATTCAATGGGCGGAGGATCACTCCTGCCACTTGTCTGCGATCCACATCCCAGGAGTGGAAAATTGGGAAGCGGATTTTCTGAGTCGTCAGACATTCCATCCGGGGGAGTGGGAACTCCATCCGGAAATCTTTGCCCAAATAACTCAATTATGGGGCATTCCAGACATGGATCTGATGGCGTCTCGTCAGAACTTCAAGGTTCCTTGCTACGGGTCCAGATCCAGGGATCCCAAGGTGACCCTAGTAGATGCACTAGTAGCACCTTGGACCTTCAACCTAGCTTATGTATTCCCACCGTTTCCTCTCATCCCCAGGCTGGTAGCCAGGATCAATCAGGAGAGGGCCTCGGTGATCTTGATAGCTCCTGCGTGGCCACGCAGGACTTGGTATGCAGACCTGGTGAGTATGTCATCGGCTCCACCATGGAAGCTACCTTTGAGACAGGACCTTCTTGTTCAGGGTCCATTCGAACATCCGAATCTGGTTTCCCTCCAACTGACGGCTTGGAGATTGAACGCTTGATTTTATCAAAGCGTGGGTTTTCAGATTCTGTAATAGATACTCTGATTCAGGCTAGAAAGCCTGTAACTAGAAAAATTTACCATAAAATATGGAAAAAATATATCTGTTGGTGTGAATCTAAAGGATTCCCATGGAACAAGATAAAAATTCCTAAGATTCTATCCTTTCTACAAGAAGGTTTGGAGAAAGGATTATCTGCAAGTTCTCTGAAGGGACAGATCTCTGCTTTATCTGTTTTACTTCACAAAAGACTGGCAGCTGTGCCAGATGTTCAAGCATTTGTTCAGGCTCTGGTTAGGATCAAGCCTGTTTACAGACCTTTGACTCCTCCCTGGAGTCTAAATCTAGTTCTTTCAGTTCTTCAAGGGGTTCCGTTTGAACCCTTACATTCCGTAGATATTAAGTTATTATCTTGGAAAGTTTTGTTTTTGGTTGCAATTTCTTCTGCTAGAAGAGTTTCAGAGTTATCTGCTCTGCAGTGTTCTCCGCCCTATCTGGTGTTCCATGCAGATAAGGTGGTTTTGCGTACTAAGCCTGGTTTTCTTCCGAAAGTTGTTTCCAACAAAAATATTAACCAGGAGATAGTTGTACCTTCTTTGTGTCCGAATCCAGTTTCAAAGAAGGAACGTTTGTTACACAATTTGGACGTAGTCCGTGCTCTAAAATTCTATTTAGAGGCTACTAAACACTTCCTTGTTTGTTGTTTATTCTGGTAAAAGGAGAGGTCAAAAAGCGACTTCTACCTCTTTCCTTTTGGCTTAAAAGCATTATCCGATTGGCTTATGAGACTGCCGGACGGCAGCCTCCTGAAAGAATCACAGCTCACTCCACTAGGGCTGTGGCTTCCACATGGGCCTTCAAGAACGAGGCTTCTGTTGACCAGATATGTAAGGCAGCGACTTGGTCTTCACTGCACACTTTGCCAAATTTTACAAATTTGATACTTTTGCTTCTTCGGAGGCTATTTTTGGGAGCAAGGTTTTGCAAGCCGTGGTGCCTTCCATTTAGGTGACCTGATTTGCTCCCTCCCTTCATCCGTGTCCTAAAGCTTTGGTATTGGTTCCCACAAGTAAGGATGACGCCGTGGACCGGACACACCAATGTTGGAGAAAACAGAATTTATGGTTACCTGATAAATTACTTTCTCCAACGGTGTGTCCGGTCCACGGCCCGCCCTGGTTTTTTAATCAGGTCTGATGAATTATTTTCTCTAACTACAGTCACCACGGTATCATATGGTTTCTCCTATATATATTTCCTCCTGTCGGTCGAATGACTGGGGTGGGCGGAGCCTAGGAGGGATCATGTGACCAGCTTTGCTGGGACTCTTTGCCATTTCCTGTTGGGGAAGAGAATATCCCACAAGTAAGGATGACGCCGTGGACCGGACACACCGTTGGAGAAAGTAATTTATCAGGTAAGCATAAATTCTGTTTTTTTTTTTTATTTTTATTTTTCTGCAAAACCATCCAGACTACTGCTAACAGCTCCTAAGCAATCAGTGTTGATGAGTTTCACTGTCTGCTTTCTTTCCCTCCAGTCCATGTCAGGAGTGCTGCTATAAGACTGTCACACTTGAGAGGCTGTGTTCTGTTCCACAGCATGGATCCTGGAGGTAAGATTGTTTCAATTTTTACACATAAAACGCTTTAACAGGGTCACACTGTGACTCCTTTATACCTTGATAGGATCCGGGGTTAATATCCTCTGAATTGAACAATTTAGGTTAATTAATCAGTGTATTAATTATTTACATGCGGCTTTGTGTGATTTTTTTTTTTTTTTTTCCCCTGGGCTGATGGACTGTTTTTTTTTTGGCTGGAACAAACGGGTTTCTCTTTCGTTTTTGAAAGTGTTGCACAGCTCCTATTACTTGCTGTACTTGTAATAACAGGGGAAGTACTGTCTTGCACCCCATGTGACCAGGTGTGGTCTATGTTCATTTCCTCCATTCTCACTGAGACTTGAACCCGAGGAGAGAGTTTTCTCTGTTAACTGTCTGGGTCTAGCAGGTGGTGAGTGCCTCTGAACGTCTACCTCTCAGGACTCAGTGTCCCATGAGATTACTACCCTTGCTACATTATCCACTCCACATGCAGTTCCCCGTAGCACATCTAATACATCTGGAGGGGGCCTTCTTCTTGCAGACTTTGCCGCGCAGTTACAAACGGTGGTGTCTGCAGCCCTCAGTGCATTACCTCACTCTAACAAACGCAAGAGAAAGGTTAAACATAGCTCTCCTGACCCGGAGTCATCTAAATATTTATCGGATTTAGCTATTAAGTCAAGTTATCTGATGAGTTAACCTCAAGCTTCAGAGGGTGAACTTTCTGAGTCAGAGTTTTTAGCGTCTAAGCCTCCTGCTACGGAGGAACCGTCCTTTTAGGTTTAAAATTTAGCACTTCTGTCTGTCTACGTTAGTGGTTACAGAGGTCGCACTGCCTGAAGAACCTATGATACCTAAGTTAGACAGAATTTACGAAGACAGGAAAGTTCCTTTGACTTTTTGTGCCGGTTAAGATGGCGAACATTAAGAACGAATGGGAAATAATTGGTTCTTCCTTTTCCTGCTCGTCTACTTTTAAAGTGTTATTCCCGGACTCTCAACTGGATTTGTGGGGCTCCATTCCTTAGGTGGATGGTGCTCTCTCTACGCTTTCTAAACGGAACTAAGACTACCTCTTGAGGATAGTTCTTCGTTCAGAGAGCTAATGGATAAGAAAATGGAAACCTTTCTGAAAAAGATGTTTCAACATATGGGATTTTTGGTTCAACCGGCGGCTACTTACTGGTGCAACTCTTTGTTGGAACTTATTGAAGTGGAGTCTCCCCTCGAGGATATTCAAGACAGAATTAAAGCTCTGAGAATTGCTATTTCTTTTATCTGTGATCCGAACATGCAAATTATTCGCCTAAATGCAAAGGCCTTTGGCTTTGCGGTCCTAGCCCGCTGGGCGCTCTGGTTGAAGTCTTGGTCCTTTCTCCTTTCTCTTCCCTTCAAGGGAAAGATTTTATTTGGTCCAGGCCTGGACTCCATTATTTCTATGGTTACCGGAGGCAAGGGTGCCTTCCTGCCACAAGATAAGAACAAGTCTAAGGGACAACAATCCTTCTAATTTTCGTTCTGACAAATCCCAACGACAACAATCCTCCTCCAAGCCCGAGCAACCCAAGAGTACGTTGAAGCCGGCTCAGTCCTGGAATAAATCCAAGCAAAATAAGAAGCCCACCGAAAACAAATCGGCATGAAGGGACAGCCCCCGTTCTGGGGTTTGGATTGTATAGGGGGCATACCGTCTTTTTTTTCAGACGCCTGGTTCAAGGACGTGGGTCCTGCAGGTGGTATCTCAGGGATGCACGATAGGCCTCAAATCTCATCCGCCAAGGGGCAGATTCCTTCTCTCAAATCTGTCTACCAGAAAATAGGGATGCCTTTCTAGGGTGTGTTCGGGATCTATCCTCCTTAGGAGTTGTTATCCCGGTGCCTATCGAAGAAAGAGTTTTGGGATGTTATTCAAACCTTTTCGTGGTCCCAAAGAAGGAGGGAACTTTCCGCCCAATTCTGGACCTAAAGTGCTTAAACAAATTTCTCAGTGTCCCTTCCTTCAAGATGGAGACGATAAGGTCCATCCTTCCTTTAATTCAGGAAGGCCAGTTAATGACCACTATGTTCCAATCCACAGGGAACACTTTCAGTTCATTGCCCTTCCGTTTTGGCCTAGCTTACTGCTCCAAGAATCTTTACGAAGGTTCTGGGGTTTTTTCTAGCTGTTGCCAGAACTCAGGGTATTGCAGTAGTCCCATACTTGTACGATATTCTGGTGCAAGCACCATCCTTTTGTCTTGCAGAAGAATTTTTGGAGTCCCTTCTCAGTCGTCTTCGATCACATGGATGGAAGATAATCTTGGAAAAGAGTTCTTATCCCAAGTACCAGGGTGGAATTCCTGGGTACTATAATAGACTCCATATCCATGAGGAGGATATTTCTAACAGACCAGAGACGTTGCAAGCTAACTTCGGCATGTCTTGCCCTCCGGACCTCCTTGAATCCCTCTGTGGCTCAGTGTATTAAGGTGATTGGTCTCATGGTGTCCTGCATGTGGTTCACTTATCTAGTGGGATGTCCTCATCTCCTCCGTGGAAGTTACCTTGTCGCAGAGACCTGCTGATAAAAGGTCAATTTGTTCATCAAAATCTAGATTCTCTAAAGGCTGACTGCATGGAAATTGGACGCTTGGTCTTAGCCCAAGAGAGGTTTCTCTGAGAGTGTCATTGATGCTCTTATTCATGCTCGTAAACCAGTTACTCTGCGTATCTACCACAAGGTGTGGAAGACCTACTTATTCTGGTGTGAAGAGCGTGTTTTTTCCTGGCACAGAGTTAATGTTGCCAGTATCTTATCTTTTCTCCAGGATGGGCTGGAGAAGGGCCTTTCTGCTAGTTCCCTGAGGTGACAGATTTCGGCCCTGTTGGTTTTATTGCACAAGAGACTGGCTGAGCTTCCAGACGTGCAGTCCTTTGTTAAGGCTCTGATTAGGATCAGACCTGTGTTTAGATCTGGGGGCTCCTCCTTGGATTTTGCAACAGGTTCCATTTGAGCCTCTGCATTCCGTTGACATTAAATTGTTAGCTTGGAAGGTTCTCTTTCTATTTGCTATTGCCTCTGCGCGCAGAGTTTCTGAGATCTCTGCTTTGCAATGTGAGCCTCCTTATCTGATTTTTCATGCAGATAAGACAGTTTTATGTACTAAATTAGGTTTTCTTCCTAAGGTTGTGTCGGATCGCAACATCAATCAGGAGATTGTGGTCCCTTCCTTGTGACCTAATCCTCCTCCATCAAAGGAACGCTTACTTCGCAGTTTGGATGTGGTTCGCGCCTTGAAGTTCTATCTTCAGGCTACTGAGGAGTTTAGTCAATCTTCCTCTTTGTTGTCTATTCGGGGAAGCATAAGGGGCAGAAGACTACGCTTCCCTATCTTTTTGGTTAAGGAGTGTCATCCGCTTAGTTTACGAGACAGCGGGACATTGTTCTCCACTACAGCAGTGGCTTCCTCTTGGGCCTTTAGAAAAGAGGCCTCTATGGATCAGATTTGTAAGGCGGCTACCTGGTCCTCCTTACATACTTTTTCAAAATTTTACAAGTTTGATGTTTTCTCCCGAAAGCTGCTTCAGCCAAAGCAAAAAGTTTTGAAGGCTGTGGTGCTCTCAGAATAGGGTCTGCCTCTTCCTTTTTGTTCCCTCCCATTATTCATTCAGTGTCCTCCTGGAGCTTGGATATAATTTTCCCAACAGTAAGGAATGAGGCCGTGGACTCACCCTATCTTAGGAAGGAAAACATCATTTCTTTCTAATGACACGGTGAGTCCACGGATCATCTCTAATTACTATTGGGAATATCACTCCTGCCCAGCAGGAGGCGGCAAAGAACACCACAGCAAAGCAAACTCAGTCATTCTCTTTGCCCACATTAAGAGCAAGGAGGTGGTAAAGTTTAGGTGTCTGGAAAAAGATTCTTCAATAAAGATTTTGTTATTTTTCAGCAGTGCAAGTTTGTTCTGCTTTGTCTTGGGGTGTAGCCGTAGCCCATGTCAGTCTCTTCAGTAGAGCAGTGGTGGCTTTTAAATAATTGGGAACTGGTGGGGTATAATCCTCACTGCGCCTCCCAAGTAGTTATTGATGCCCTAACTTAAAAGCCTGAGTAAGATTACTCAGTCTTTGTTTTCTTCCACAGGTCCATGTGAGGGAACATGCCTCTCAAACCTAGTGAGCTGCCTGGCTGCCTCGCAGATTTCATGGAGGTAAGTGCTGATTTTATTTTTCTGGAACTATGTAGGAAAAATATGGCACTTTAATATTCATTTGATGGGACACACGAGACATTCTCCTATAAAATTATGGGATAATGTTAAAAAGGGCAGTATTTGTAGGCACTGAGGACGAGGAGATATAGGCTTAATGTGTGGTGTATTTTCACTTACTCCCAGCGGTTTTACTTTAAAGTAACAATTTGCCGACCGGAGGTTATT
Source organism: Bombina bombina (assembly GCF_027579735.1). Classification (NCBI taxonomy): domain Eukaryota; kingdom Metazoa; phylum Chordata; class Amphibia; order Anura; family Bombinatoridae; genus Bombina; species Bombina bombina. The sequence continues at coordinate 985,055,947 of NC_069501.1, forward strand.
TTTGATATGCCCATGATGGGCGGGGCTAGCTGAGGCAGCAAGTTTCTGTTGCGCTCTTTTTCTCCTTCACTTCCTGTGTTCCGGAGGGGAGACGGCGTTCTTGCAGCTACGGTTGCCTGACTGCGTTTTACAATGATATAAGTTGAGTCCGGAATTCTTCTAGCAGGATATTATCTTCGGTGTCAGCAAGGCATGTAGGCACCTCAGCAAAGCTAAGCTGAGGTGTAGAGGTTGTCCGGAGTGTTTTGTGACACTTTTCTTGCATAAAAAAAATAAAGCAGTTATGTTTTAAAATTTAAAGGGACAGTAACGGTTTTTGTGTGTTTCAAATTAAAATGTGTTTATTTAATTCTAATTTGTTCAATTTTGAGTAAAGAGGCCCTGCAAAATGTTACATGTTCTTTATGTTTTGATGCTAACGTGGAACCACCAATCCCTTTCTGTTCCTCATGTAATTGAGAGAACTTTAAATAACTTTAAATTACAGGGATAGACTTTTTTCTGAGCCAACATTGTCTAAGGCGGATGCTTTTCTGGGGTCTTCTGACAATGTTCAAGAGATGCCGCAGCTTTCTCCTCAAATGTCCCAAATGTTATCGTCCACCCATGCAGTGCCCTGCGCTTCCTCTCAAACTCCGCCTGGAGTTACGTTGCAAGACATCGCTAACCTCATATCTTCAGCGGTATCTAAATCGCTGTCTGCTTTTCCTATACTGCAGGGAAAGCGCAAGAGGAAATGTAAAGAATCAGTGAGTAAGGTTTCTGACACAGTTGTGGCTATTCCGAATGTTCCCTCCCAGAAATCTGAGTAGGAAGATACTTTGGTAGCATAATTCCTTCTTCTGATGCTGAAGTTGTATCCTTCAGGTTTAAGCTAGAACACATCCGTTTGTTACTTAAGGAGGTTTTGGCTACCTTGGACGACTCTGACATGGTCGTAGTCAGTCCTAAGAAGTCTAGCAAGCTAAACAAGTATTTTGATGTATCTTCCATGGTGGTTTTCCCTGTACCAGATTGGGCTATGGAGATTATTGCTAGGGAATGGGAGAGACATGGTATCCCTTTTTCTCCATCCCCTATTTTTAAGAAGATGTTCCCTATTGCTGACTCTATCAAGGAGTCTTGGCAGATGTTTCCCAAAGTGGAAGGGGCAATTTCCACTTTGGCCAAGAGAACCACTATTCCCATAGAGGATAGTTGTTCCTTTAAGGATCCTATGGATAAGAAGTTGGAGGGGTTGCTCAAAAAGATGTATGTTCACCAGGGTTTACAATGGCAACCTGCGGTGTGTATTGCTACCGTCACTATTGCGGTGGCATACTGGTTTGATGCGTTGTCTGATTCTATTCTGATAGACACTCCCCTTTAAGAGATCCATGATAGGATCAAGGCCCTTAAGTTGGCAATTCTTTTATTATGCTTCTCTACAGGTTTTCCGCCCAGGGACAGGTTTCTGCTCTCAAGATTATCTGTAGACCAGATAAAGGGAGGCGTTCCTACGCTGTGTCCGAGACCTTTACGACCTGGGAGTGATGGTTCCTGTTCCACTGCAGAAACAGGGTCTGGGATTTTACTCCAATCTGTTCGTGGTTCCCAAAAAAGAGGGGACCTTCAGACCAATTTTAGACCTCAAAAGTCTAAACAAGTTCCTCAGAGACGCGTATCTGCATGTTCCCATCCACAGGGATCATCACAAGTTTCTGAGGTTCGCATTTCTAGATAAACATTTCCAGTTTGTGGCTCTTCCATTTGGCCTTGCCACAGCTCCCAGAATTTTTTCAAAGGTCCTGGGATCCCTGTTGGAGGTGCTCCGGTTGTGAGGCATTGCAGTGGTGCCTTATCTGGACTACCTTCTGGTTCAGACTCCATCCTTTCAACAAGCGAACTCCCACATGGAGATGTTGTTATCCTTCCTACGTTCTCACGGTTGGAAGGGGAATTTGGGAAAGAGTTCCTTAATTGCCGCTACAAGGGTAGTGTTCTTGGGGACAATAATAGATTCCCTATCAATGAAGATTTTCCTGACAGAGGTCAGAAAGTCAAAGATCTTCGACTCTTGTCTGGCCCTTCAGTCCTCTCCTCGGCTGTCAGTGGCTCAATGTATGGAGGTGATCAGTCTGATGGTAGATGCCATGGACATCATTCTGTTTGCCCGTTTCCACCTCAGACCCCTGCACTTATGCATGCTCAGGCAGTGGAACGGGGATTACGCGGAACTGTCTCCGCGATTACATCTGAATCAGGCGACAAGAGATTCTCTTCCTTGGTGGTAGTCTCAGGAGCATCTCTCCCAGGGAACCTGCTTCCGCAGACCCACCTGGGAGATTGAATCAAACAGAATGCGTTGGTGATCTTCACTGCACCGGCGTGGCCTCGCAGGATCTGGTATGCAGACCTAGTGGAGCTGTCTTCTCTCCCACCTTGGAGTCTCCCACTGCAGAAAGACCTTCTACTTCAAGGGCCCTTCCTTCATCCAAATCTCGTTTCTCTAAAGCCTGTCTGCTTGGAGATTGAACGCTTAATTTTATCTAAGTGGGGATTCTCTGAGTCGGTCATTGAGACCATGATTCAAGCTCATAAACCTGTTACCCCTAAGATTTACTATAAGATATGGCGTAAATATCTGTATTGGTGTGAATCCAGAGGCTACTCTTGGAGTTGTTTGGATTCCTAGAATTCTGTCTTTTCTCCAGGAAGGTTTGGAGAAGGGTTTATCGCCATGTACTCTGAAGGGTCAAATATCTGCTTTAATCTATTTTGTTACATAAGCGTCTGGCGGATGTACCAGATGTGCAATCTTTCTACCAGGCCTTGGTCAGAATCAGGCCTGTGTTCAAACCTGTTAATCTTACCTGGAGTCTTAACCTTCTTCTTAAAGTTCTTCAGCAGGCTCCATTTGAGCCTATGCATTCCTTAGATATTAAGTTATCTTGGAAAGTTTTGTTTCTTGTTGCAGTTTCTTTTGCTCATAGAGTATCTGATTTCTCAGCGTTGCAGTGTGAATCCCCTTACCTTATTTTTCATTTGGATAAGGTAGTTCTGCGTACTAAGTTAGGGTTCCTCCCTAAAGTGGTTTCGGATAGGAACATTAATCAAGAAATCGTTGTTCCTTCTTTGTGTGTCCTAACCCGTCCTCTCATAAAGAACGTCTGCTGCAAAACCTAGACGTGGTGCGTGCGTTGAAATTCTATCTACAGGCGACTAAGGAATTTAGTCAGTCTTCTGCTCTGTTTATTGTGTTCTCTGGGAAACGTAAGGGTCAGAAAGCTATGTCTACTTCTTTCTTTGTGGCTGAAGAGTATAATTCGCTTGGCCTATGAAACTGCTGGACAGCAGCCTCCTGAGAGAGTCACGGCTCATTCTACGAGGGCTGTTTCCTTTTCCTGGGCAATCAAAAATGAAGCTTCTGTAGAACAGATTTGCAAGGCTTCAACTTGGTCCTCCCTACACACTTTTTAAAAAGAAATCTATAAATGTGATACTTTTGCCTCGGGTGAGGCTTCTTTGGGAGAAAGGTTCTTCAAGCAGTGGTGCCTTCCGTTTAGGTTCCCTGTCTTGTCCCTCCCTTATCTGTGTCCTCTAGCTTGGGTATTGATTCCCAATAGTAATTAGAGATGCTCCGTGGACTCACCGTGTCATTAGAAAGAAAACAAATTTATGCTTACCTGATAAATGTATTTATTTCTTGACACAGTGAGTCCACGGCCTGCCCTTTTTCTTTAGACAGTTTTTCGGCGTTATAAACCATAGGCACCTTGTTACTTCCTTTCTCTCCTTTTACTTCGCCTGCCCTTTTTCTTTAGACAGTTTTTCGGCGTTATAAACCATAGGCACCTTGTTACTTCCTTTCTCTCCTTTTACTTCGCCTGCCCTTTTTCTTTAGACAGTTTTTCGGCGTTATAAACCATAGGCACCTTGTTACTTCCTTTCTCTCCTTTTACTTCGGTTGAATGACTGGGGTTGGAGGGAAGGTACGTTATATTTAACTGCTTTACTGTGGTGCTCTTTGCCGCCTCCTGCTGGGCAGGAGTGATATTCCCAATAGTAATTAGAGATGATGCGTGGACTCACCGTATCAAGAAAGAAAGAAATTTATCAGGTAAGCATACATTTTTTTTTACATTTTTTTTTACATTTTTTTTTTTATGCTTACTAGATAAATTCCTTTCCTTCTGGTTAGGGAGAGTCCATGGCCCCGCCCGTTTTTTCTTGTCTGTTGGCGGTCCCTTATATTTTATTCTTCTGGCACCATTTATACCCTAATGTTTCTCCTACTTTTCCTTGTTCCCTCGGCAGAATGACTGGGGTAATGAGGAAATGGGAGAGATATTGAAGCCTTTGGCTGGGGTGTCTTTGCCTCCTCGTGGTGGCCAGGTGTTGTATTTCCCAACAGTAAGGAATGAAGCCGTGGACTCTCCCTATCCGGAAGGAAAGGGATTTATCTGGTAAGCATAAATTATGTTGTTTCTTTCCAGCTGCTGTCTTCTCCAGAACCTCTAGTTGATGTTTCTAACTGCTATGAACTTATTTTTTGTTAATTTATTACTGTATGTAGCATTATGGTATAAAATAAACACAATATTACAAAATGTTTCACAATGTCTAAACATATGCAAATAGGGGGTGAAGTAGTGGTTGTGGTGTGGGTAGGATTAGAAATGGCGAGTAACATTTTGTCCTGGTTAGTAGCTTAGGACTTGAAATTTTGAGCCATGTATGTATGTAATACACCCACACACACAGTGTGTGTGTATGTGTGTATATATATATATATATATATATATATATATATATATATATATATATATATATATATATATATACACACTTATACACATTCATACATACACACACGCATTTATACACACACTGATTACTGAGAGCAATTGTAGTGCTACAGGTGGCACTTTATCATGATGATGGTTTATCTAATTTTGTTATTATAGTGACCATGAAGGAGGCAATGTTAGTGCTCACACCAGTCATTTGGTGGGTAGTGCCCTGTCAGATCCCTACCTATCCTTTGCTGCTGCTATGAATGGACTAGCAGGTCCTTTGCATGGATTGGCCAATCAGGTATGTCAATTTATACCAATCAGCTTAGCTGACCTATGAACTCTACTATGTCCTTTATTTATAATTTGCTGTCATTTATAGGAGGTACTTGTTTGGCTGACATCCCTGCAGAAAGATCTAGGTGGGGAGGTATCAGATGAACAGCTCAGAGACTACATCTGGAACACTCTGAACTCTGGCAGAGTATGTCTATCTTCAACTTTATATACATGTTACTGAAATTGTGATACTTCTAGTATCTAATGAAGTCAATTTGTACTTAATTTACAAGGTGGTACCTGGTTACGGACATGCTGTGCTGAGGAAGACTGATCCCCGGTATACTTGTCAGAGAGAATTCGCCCTGAAGCATCTACCCAATGATCCTATGTTCAAATTGGTGGCTCAGCTTTACAAGATTGTGCCTAATGTATTGCTTGAGCAAGGCAAAGCCAAGAACCCCTGGCCTAATGTGGATGCTCACAGTGGAGTACTCCTACAGGTAGGAGAGAGAACACACACACACTTGGAAACTTTGAGATGTTGAATATTCCAAATGGCTTCAAATCTCACTTAATTATTTAAAGTCTTAATGAATTGTTAGTGGTATAAAACCACTTATGGCAGGCAAAAACAGTTTAAGAAACGATAAAGAGTCATAGTACTTATTGGTAAAAAAAGCCGCACATCTTTGTAAAAGCTGCTTATAATATATTTATTTTCAATTTTAGTCAATTAAAGGGACAGCTTACTCTAAAGAAAATTCCCCCCTTTTAATTTGTTCCCAATTATCCATTTAAAAAAAAATTGTATTCAATTGTTTACAAATAGCTCCTTTATCTTTATAGCAATTGAAATAGCTAAATTTGCCTGTGGTATCCCTACCTATACTGAAAGCTTCTGTACTTAAGTATAGGCTAATATAAAGCTGTGTCATTCAGTATTTAGTCTATAATGCTTGTGAAATAGGGCATGGAAGCTTACTATGTTTCTGAATGGGACAAACAGGCTTCTAATTTGGCTGTACCGTCCCACCACATATTTAGTAAATTATAGTTTTAAGGTAGGGATGGCTGGTTAAATAAGCAAATAATCACAGGGCGCTTTTAATGGACAGTCAAGTCAAGCTTAAACTTTCATGATTCTGCAATTTTAAACAACTTTCCAATTTACTACCATTAATATGCACAGTATTTTTATATTTACCCTTTTTAAGTCACCAGCTCCTACTGAGCATGTGCAAGAAATCGCAGCATATACGTATATGCATCTGTGATTGGCTGATGACTGTCACATGATACAGGAGCAGTGGAAATTGAGAACTTTGAAATTTGAGAGAAAAAAATATTATACTCATTTGAAATATTGCATTGTCTTTCCATCTAAAGGGGAGGAGAGTCCACGGCTTCATTCATTACTGTTGGGAATTAAGAACCTGGCCACCAGGAGGAGGCAAATACACCCCAGCCAAAGACTTAAATACCTCCCCCACCTCCCTCATCCCCAGTCATTCTTTGCCTTTCATCACAGGAGGACGGCAGAGAAGTGCAGAAGATCGGAGTAGTCTCTTATGGAGGGTAGTACTCTTCGGAATGGGACTGGAGTTTTAAGTAGTCCTGTCAGCCTCTCACTAAGAGCCTGGGTGAAAGTTAGAGTCCGGAGATGCAGGGAGAGTACCATCCCGACTCATTAACAGCTCCACAAGCAATCAGCGTTGACGAGTTTCGCTGCCTGCTTTTTACACTCAAGTCCATGTCAGGAGCGAGACTACTAACCTGTCACACTTGAAGGGCCGTGTTCCTGTTCCACGGCGTAGATTCTGGTAAGATTGTTTAATTTTTATTATATAATAACACGGAAGACAGGGTCACGGTGTGTGACGCCTTTTATCTTTAAAGAATCGAGAGTTAAAATTCCTGGAAAGGGGATTATTGAGCAGGGGGGGTTTATACATGATATTGTTTGTGTCTCTGCTGTGTTATGTGTGAGATGCGTCTCTGGCACTGTGTGGAACTTTCAGGTGACTTACAGGAGTATGGCACGGCCCTTTTTTGGCACGTTTTCTCCTTAGGCAGGGGCTGTTCCTGCCCGGCATTCCATGTGACCTGGTGTGGCTATCTATTTTCCTCTGTTGATGAGCGGCGCAGGAGACGAAACGGTTTCTGTAGTCCGGGTCATAGGAGGTGGTGAGTGCCCCGACCATTGGTGCCTATTAAGTTAATCTAGTCCTTGATAACAGCGCAAGCTATGGAGGGCTTGCCCTCTTTAACTAGGTCTCATTCCTGTGTTTATTGTGAGTAGGTTCTGGTAGATCAGCCTGCTCAACTATGTTCCACATGCCTTAATAAAGTTACGACATCCTAAGAGCAATCGAATGTCTAGTACTACTGAGCCATCCACCTCTGAGGGGTCCCCGTCCCGTGAGGCGCGTTCCCTGCATCCATCTCCTATTGCACATGCAGCGCCCCAGGGTTCAACCATTACTCCTGCGGGAGAGATTTGTTGGCTGTCAGATTTATTTTTTAAGACCCGATGAGTCCACGGATCATCTTAATTGCTAATGGGATATTCACCTCCTGTTCAGCAGGAGGAGGCAAAGAGCACCATAGCAGAGCTGATAAATAGCTCCTCCCTTCCCTCCCATTCCAGTCATTCTCTTTGCCTACGTTAGTGATGGGAAGAGGTAAAGTGAGGTGTTCGTATAGATTCTTCAATCAAGAGTTTATTATTTTTGAAGTAGTGCCAGAGAGTGCTGCTTTGTTCTAGGGTGTAGCCGTAGTCCATATCAGTCTCGGGTGGTCTGCCCTCCTGCCGGGCAGATTTCTGAGGTAAGTGCTAAATTATTTTTTCTGGGAAGGATATGCTGCAGAAGAGAGCATACACTGGAAAATTTAGCACCCTATATACCCTACATTGGACACTAGATAACTCTGGCCCTAAGAGGTAGGGGGACAGGTTCTCTGGCAGGGCATGCAGGCACTGGAGGACGCGGGGAAGTGGCTCTGTTTTTTTGTTATAATCCAACATGTTTGCAGCTCCCAAAGGCTTATTTTTCTTTACAGCCGTCTGGGAGGAGTAGCCTTATACGTTAAGGGATATGTAGGGTAGGTGCAGTGTTGGTTCTGTTGGCTTTATTTATCTTAGTTGCCAACCGAAAGATGATATATGTATGGAAATGACTGTACTTATCTTTGTAAAGAGGCGGCTGCTGTGTACCTGCCGCCCGGGAGTTTGACTGGAGATGGGCGGGGCTAAGTTACGCGCCATTGCTGCGCAGTCCTTGTCTCCTTCCCGGGTGGTTAGATTGACAGTTTTTTCTGGGTTCCAGAAACCTCTGCTGCGCTGTGACTATGCAGCAGAGAGGTTATTACAAGAACGTATTTGTTTTTCACTGCTGTGCTGTAAAAGTAAATAAAGAGAATATACAGTGGAAAGGCTTCTATATTTTTACACTAATATTGAGTGCTTCGGCTGCTGCGAGGTGACATATCTGCAGCAGAGAGAATTTCATACGCAATTCGAGTTTAGAGTATTAAGTGCTCTGGAGACTTTTGGGTTGCATTGTAGATCATGCAGCAGAGGGGCTTTTTCTTTCAGTACGGATTAAGCGTGCTGACTAGTTTGGATGCCGTCTCTGCTGTGTCATTTAGTATAGCAGAGAGGTTTTTCTCGTAATGCCTTATCTTTTAGTAGGCAGAACAACTACTATTTATTTTGTCTTTCTATGTTAAGAAATAATGTAGTATTTTTAACTTTTAAAGAGACAGTACCATCCGTTTTTGATAAACAATTTGTTAATAAAGAGTTAATAAATGGATATCAGGATCCAAAAAGGAGTCCTTTTCTCCTTGTTAATGGGTTGTACATTGTAAAGGAACTGGGTTAGAATGTTTTACTTTATCATTTAAAGTCACTATATTTTTGGTTATTCAGTTTTCATTGAATAAAAGTGAATTTCTCCAACATAGGTGTGTCCGGTCCACGGCGTCATCCTTACTTGTGGGATATTCTCTTCCCCAACAGGAAATGGCAAAGAGCCCAGCAAAGCTGGTCACATGATCCCTCCTAGGCTCCGCCTACCCCAGTCATTCTCTTTGCCGTTGTACAGGCAACATCTCCATGGAGATGGCTTAGAGTTTTTTAGTGTTTAACTGTAGTTTTTCATTATTCAATCAAGAGTTTGTTATTTTCAAATAGTGCTGGTACGTACTATTTACTCAGAAACAGAAAAGAGATGAAGAATTCTGTTTGTATGAGGAAAATGATTTTAGCAACCGTAACTAAAATCCATGGCTGTTCCACACAGGACTGTTGAGAGCATTAACTTCAGTTGGGGGAACAGTTTGCAGTCTTTGCTGCTTGAGGTATGACACATTCTAACAAGACGATGTAATGCTGGAAGCTGTCATTTTCCCTATGGGATCCGGTAAGCCATGTTTATTACGATTGTAAATAAGGGCTTCACAAGGGCTTATTTAGACTGTAGACATTTTTTGGGCTAAATCGATTGAATTAACACTTATTTAGCCTTGAGGAATCATTTATTCTGGGTATTTTGATATAATAATATCGGCAGGCACTGTTTTAGACACCTTATTCTTTAGGGGCTTTCCCAAAGCATAGGCAGAGTCTCTTTTTCGCGCCGGTGTTGCGCACTTGTTTTTGAGAGGCATGGCATGCAGTCGCATGTGAGAGGAGCTCTGATACTTACAAAAGACTTCTGAAGGCATCATTTGGTATCGTATTCCCCTTGGGTTTGGTTGGGTCTCAGCAAAGCAGATACCAGGGACTGTAAAGGGGTTAAAGCTTAAAACGGCTCCGGTTCCGTTATTTTAAGGGTTAAAGCTTCCAAATTTGGTGTGCAATATTTTCAAGGCTTTAAGACACTGTGGTGAAAGTTTGGTGAATTTTGAACAATTCCTTCATGTTTTTTCGCAATTGCAGTAATAAAGTGTGTTCAGTTTAAAATTTAAAGTGACAGTAACGGTTTTATTTCAAAACGTTTTTTGTACTTTCTTATCAAGTTTATGCCTGTTTAACATGTCTGAACTACCAGATAGACTGTGTTCTGAATGTGGGGAAGCCAGAATTCCTATTCATTTAAATAAATGTGATTTATGTGATAATGACAATGATGCCCAAGATGATTCCTCAAGTGAGGGGAGTAAGCATGGTACTGCATCATTCCCTCCTTCGTCTACACGAGTCTTGCCCACTCAGGAGGCCCCTAGTACATCTAGCGCGCCAATACTCCTTACTATGCAACAATTAACGGCTGTAATGGATAATTCTGTCAAAAACATTTTAGCCAAAATGAACCCTGTTCAGCGTAAGCGTGGATGCTCTGTTTTAGTTACTGAAGAGCATGACGACGCTGATATTAATATCTCTGAAGGGCCCCTAACCCAATCTGAGGGGGCCAGGGAGGTTTTGTCTGAGGGAGAAATTACTGATTTAGGGAATATTTCTCAGCAGGCTGAATCTGATGTGATTACTTTTAAATTTAAATTGGAACATCTCCGCATTTTGCTTAAGGAGGTATTATCCACTCTGGATGATTGTGAAAATTTGGTCATCCCAGAGAAACTATGTAAAATGGACAAGTTCCTAGAGGTGCCGGGGCTCCCAGAAGCTTTTCCTATACCCAAGCGGGTGGCGGACATTGTTAATAAAGAATGGGAAAGGCCCGGTATTCCTTTCGTCCCTCCCCCCATATTTAAAAAATTGTTTCCTATGGTCGACCCCAGAAAGGACTTATGGCAGTCAGTCCCCAAGGTCGAGGGAGCGGTTTCTACTTTAAACAAACGCACCACTATTCCCATAGAGGATAGTTGTGCTTTCAAAGATCCTATGGATAAAAAATTAGAAGGTTTGCTTAAAAAGATGTTTGTTCAGCAGGGTTACCTTCTACAACCCATTTCATGCATTGTCCCTGTCACTACAGCCGCATATTTCTGGTTTGATGAACTGATTAAGGTGCTCGATAGTGACTCGCCTCCTTATGAGGAGATTATGGACAGAGTCAATGCTCTCAAATTGGCTAATTCTTTCACTCTAGACGCCTCTTTGCAATTGGCTAAATTAGCGGCTAAGAATTCTGGGTTTGCTATTGTGGCGCGCAGAGCGCTTTGGTTGAAATCTTGGTCGGCTGATGCGTCTTCCAAGAACAAGCTACTAAACATTCCTTTCAAGGGGAAAACGCTGTTTGGTCCTGACTTGAAAGAGATTATCTCTGATATCACTGGGGGTAAGGGCCATGCCCTTCCTCAGGATCGGCCTTTCAAGGCAAAAAATAGACCTAATTTTCGTCCCTTTCGTAAAAACGGACCAGCCCAAGGTGCTACGTCCTCTAAGCAAGAAGGTAATACTTCTCAGGCCAAGCCAGCTTGGAGACCAATGCAAGGCTGGAACAAGGGAAAGCAGGCAAAGAAACCTGCCACTGCTACCAAGACAGCATGAAATATCGGCCCCCGATCGGGACCGGATCTGGTGGGGGGCAGACTCTCTCTCTTCGCTCAGGCTTGGGCAAGAGATGTTCTGGATCCTTGGGCGCTAGAAATAGTCTCCCAGGGTTATCTTCTGGAATTCAAGGGACTTCCCCCAAGGGGAAGGTTCCACAGGTCTCAGTTGTCTTCAGACCACATTAAAAGACAGGCGTTCTTACTTTGCGTAGAAGACCTGTTAAAAATGGGAGTGATTCATCCTGTTCCATTGAGAGAACAAGGGATGGGGTTCTACTCCAATCTGTTCATAGTTCCCAAAAAAGAGGGAACATTCAGACCAATCCTAGATCTCAAGATCTTAAACAAATTTCTCAAGGTCCCATCTTTCAAGATGGAAACCATTCGAACTATCCTTCCTTCCATCCAGGAAGGTCAATTCATGACCACGGTGGATTTAAAGGATGCGTATCGCCACCTGTCTGCTATCCACATCCCGGGAGTGGAAAATTGGGAAGCGGATTTTCTGAGTCGTCAGACATTGCATCCGGGGGAGTGGGAACTCCATCCGGAAATCTTTGCCCAAGTCACTCAACTTTGGGGCATTCCAGACATGGATCTGATGGCCTCTCGTCAGAACTTCAAAGTTCCTTGCTACGGGTCCAGATCCAGGGATCCCAAGGCGGCTCTAGTGGATGCACTAGTAGCACCTTGGACCTTCAAACTAGCTTATGTGTTCCCGCCGTTTCCTCTCATCCCCAGGCTGGTAGCCAGGATCAATCAGGAGAGGGCGTCGGTGATCTTGATAGCTCCTGCGTGGCCACGCAGGACTTGGTATGCAGATCTGGTGAATATGTCATCGGCTCCACCTTGGAAGCTACCTTTGAGACGAGACCTTCTTGTTCAGGGTCCGTTCGAACATCCGAATCTGGTTTCACTCCAGCTGACTGCTTGGAGATTGAACGCTTGATTTTATCGAAGCGAGGTTTCTCAGATTCTGTTATCGATACTCTTGTTCAGGCCAGAAAGCCTGTAACTAGAAAGATTTACCATAAAATTTGGAAAAAATATATCTGTTGGTGTGAATCTAAAGGATTCCCTTGGGACAAGGTTAAGATTCCTAGGATTCTATCCTTCCTTCAAGAAGGATTGGAAAAAGGATTATCGGCAAGTTCCCTGAAGGGACAGATTTCTGCCTTGTCGGTGTTACTTCACAAAAAACTGGCAGCTGTGCCAGATGTTCAAGCCTTTGTTCAGGCTCTGGTTAGAATCAAGCCTGTTTACAAACCTTTGACTCCTCCTTGGAGTCTCAATTTAGTTCTTTCAGTTCTTCAGGGGGTTCCGTTTGAACCCTTACATTCCGTTGATATTAAGTTATTATCTTGGAAAGTTTTGTTTTTAGTTGCAATTTCTTCTGCTAGAAGAGTTTCAGAATTATCTGCTCTGCAGTGTTCTCCTCCTTATCTGGTGTTCCATGCAGATAAGGTGGTTTTACGTACTAAACCTGGTTTTCTTCCAAAAGTTGTTTCTAACAAAAACATTAACCAGGAGATTATCGTACCTTCTCTGTGTCCGAAACCAGTTTCAAAGAAGGAACGCTTGTTGCACAATTTGGATGTTGTTCGCGCTCTAAAATTCTATTTAGATGCTACAAAGGATTTTAGACAAACATCTTCCCTGTTTGTTGTTTATTCAGGTAAAAGGAGAGGTCAAAAAGCAACTTCTACCTCTCTCTCTTTTTGGATTAAAAGCATCATCAGATTGGCTTACGAGACTGCCGGACGGCAGCCTCCTGAAAGAATCACGGCTCATTCCACTAGGGCTGTGGCTTCCACATGGGCCTTCAAGAACGAGGCTTCTGTTGATCAGATATGTAGGGCAGCGACTTGGTCTTCACTGCACACTTTTACCAAATTTTACAAGTTTGATACTTTTGCTTCTTCTGAGGCTATTTTTGAGAGAAAGGTTTTGCAAGCCGTGGTGCCTTCCATTTAGGTGACCTGATTTGCTCCCTCCCTTCATCCGTGTCCTAAAGCTTTGGTATTGGTTCCCACAAGTAAGGATGACGCCGTGGACCGGACACACCTATGTTGGAGAAAACAGAATTTATGTTTACCTGATAAATTTCTTTCTCCAACGGTGTGTCCGGTCCACGGCCCGCCCTGGTTTTTTAATCAGGTCTGATAATTTATTTTCTTTAACTACAGTCACCACGGTACCATATGGTTTCTCCTATGCTATTATTCCTCCTTAACGTCGGTCGAATGACTGGGGTAGGCGGAGCCTAGGAGGGATCATGTGACCAGCTTTGCTGGGCTCTTTGCCATTTCCTGTTGGGGAAGAGAATATCCCACAAGTAAGGATGACGCCGTGGACCGGACACACCGTTGGAGAAAGAAATTTATCAGGTAAACATAAATTCTGTTATTCCTATGGTACGTCTTGATACTTCAGTGATTTGACTAAAGTCTCCATGTATTATGATTTTTTTTAAAAATAAACATTTTCAGAGCCGAAATTGTGTTTTGGATGTTTTTGAAGCTTTCTGGCAATGTTCATTATTTATGCAGCCTTCCCCTCAAGTGTCCTAAAATCTTTGCGTCCGTTCATCCAGTACCCTGCGCTTCCTTCTCGACTCTTATTGGGGTTATCTTGCTAGACATCGTTTCCATCTGGGCATGTCAGGTGTGTCGTCGGCTTTTCCCATGCTGCAGGGAGAGCGCAAAAGGAAAAATATATTTTAAGTGTGTGAGGTTTCTGTCACTGTATACTACTTGCTTAGAGGTTCCCTCCAAGTTACTTGAGGAAGGGGATACTTCGGTAGTAAGATCTCAGTCCTGACGGTATGATTCCTTACGCTGATACTGAAGTATCTTCAGGTTTATGCTAACTCTGCTCCGGTTAGTACTAAGGAGTTTTTTTGCTACTCTGGAACGACATTTATGGTCGTTGTTCATTTTATGTGTTATCATGAAGCGGTACTAAGAGATGAAAGGGAATGGGTATTACCCTTTTCTCTTGTAAGGTGTATCCAGTCCACGGATTCATCCATTACTTGTGGGATATTCTCCTTCCTAACCAGGAAGCTGCAAGAGGATCACCCACAGCAGAGCTGTCTATATAGCTCCTCCCCTAACTGCCACCCCCAGTCATTTTCTTGCAGCTCTCGACAAGGGAAGTAGCTAGAGAGATGTGGTGCATTAATGTAGTTTATCTTCAATCAAAAGTTTATTATTTTCAAATGGTACCGGAGTTGTACTATATTAGCCTCAGGCAGAAAGTTGAAGAAGAGTCTGCCTGAGGTTTTTGATGATCTTAGCAGTTTGTAACTAAGATCCACTGCTGTTCTCACACATAACTGAAGAGATGGGTAACTTCAGCTGGGGGAATAGCGTGCAGGATTACCTGCTCTGAGGTATGTGCAGTTTTAAATTTTTCTAGAGAGATGATAAGCTAGAACATGCTGACAGTGCCTGATTTATTTAAGGTAAGCCTGATTACAGTGATTTAATGACTGGTATCATGCTTGCTGTAAAGGGTAATATTTTTGTTATTTACTCTTATTACTGAAGAGATATAACGTTTGTTTGATGTAAATAAACGTTTATTACAAATGGTGATAAAACTTTATTCTGGGGCCCGGTTTTTCCACATGGCTGACTAGATTTTGCCTAGGGATAGTTTTTTAAGGCCCTCTCACTGTGTGTACATGTTGGGAGGGGCCTATTTTCGTGCCTTAATTGCGCAGTATGTTTTGCAGCTTGAGACATCCAGCTTCCCTGAAGGAGTCCCCTGACATTTAGGACACCTCTAAAGGGTTTTTGTGCCTTCCAAAGTCGTATGGGCAGGTAGGAGCCATAGTAAAGCTGTGGCAGTTGGTTGTGACTGTTTAAAAAGGGTTATATCGTTTTTTTGATCCGGTTTTGAAACTAAGGGGTTAATCATCCATTTGCAAGTGGGTGCAATGCTATTTCAGTCTATTATACACATTGTAAAAATTTCGTAAAATTTACTGCTTTTTTCACTGTTTTGCAGTTTCTGTGATTTTTTTCTCTTAAAGGCACAGTACCGTTTTTATTTTTTGCTTGTTCAGTTATTAAAGTGTTTTCCAAGCTTGCTGGTCTCATTACTAGTCTGTTTAAACATGTCTGACATAGAGGAAACTCATTGTTCATTATGTTTAGAAGCCATTGTGGAACCCCCTCTTAGAATGTGTACCAAATGCACTGATTTTACTATAGATTACAAAGACCATATTCTGGCTTTAAAAAATTTATCACCAGAAAAAATTGACAAGGAGGAAGTTATGCCATCTAACTCTCCCCATGTGTCAGAACCTATAACTCCCGCTCAGGGGACGCCAAGTACATCTAGCGCGCCCATTGCATATACCTTGCAAGACATGGCGGCAGTTATGAATCATACCCTTACAGAGGTATTATCTAAACTGCCAGGATTGCAAGGAAAGCGAGACAGCTCTGGGACTAGAATAAATACAGAGCTCTCTGACGCTTTAGTAGCTATCTCTGATACACCCTCACAATGTACTGAAGCTGAAGCAGGGGAGCTTCAATCTGTGGGTGATTTTTCTGATTCAGGGAAGATACTTCAACCTGATTCTGATATGTCTACATTTAAATTTAAGCTTGAGCACCTCCGCATATTG
Organism: Bombina bombina; assembly: GCF_027579735.1. NCBI lineage: Eukaryota > Metazoa > Chordata > Amphibia > Anura > Bombinatoridae > Bombina > Bombina bombina. The sequence continues at coordinate 985,072,108 of NC_069501.1, forward strand.
CTCAGGGAGGTCTTAGCAACTCTGGACGACTGTGACGCTATTGTAGTCCCAGAGAAATTATGTAGATTGGATAAATACTAGGCAGTACCAACTTACACTGATGTTTTTTTCCAATCCCTAAGAGGTTTTCTGAAATTATTACTAAGGAATGGGATAGACCAGGTGTACCGTTCTCTCCCCCTCCTGTTTTTAAAAAGATGTTTCCTATAGACGCCGCTACACGGGACTTGTGGCAGACGGTCCCTAAGGTGGAGGGAGCAGTTTCTACTCTAGCTAAGCGTACCACTATCCCCGTCGAGGACAGTTGTGCTTTTCTAGATCCAATAGACAAAAAAATTAGTAGGTTACCTTAAGAAATTTTTTAATCAACATGGTTTTCTTCTCCAGCCTCTTGCATGCATTGCCCCAGTCACTGCTGCTGCGGCTTTCTGGTTTGAGTCTCTAGCGGAGGCTCTACAGGTTGAAACCCCGTTGGAAGATATTATTGACAAGCTTAGGGCCCTTAAGCTAGCCAATTCATTTGTTTCTGACGCCGTTGTTAATTTAACCAAGCTAACGGCTAAAAATTCAGGTTTTGCTATTCAGGCGCGTAGGGCGCTATGGCTTAAATCCTGGTCAGCTGACGTGACTTCAAAGTCTAAACTTCTCAAAATTCCCTTCAAAGGACAGACCCTATTCGGGCCTGGACTGAAGGAGATAATTTCTGACATCACTGGAGGAAAAGGTTACTCCCTTCCTCAAGACAGGTCCAACAAATTAATGATCAAACAGTCTAGTTTTCGGCCCTTTTGAATCTTCAAGTGTGGCGCAGCTTCAACTTCCTCTAACACAAAGCAAGAGGGAACTTTTGCCCAGTCTAAGCCGGTCTGGAGACCTAACCAGGCTTGAAACAAGGGGAAACAGGCCAAAAAGCCTGCTGCTGCCTCTAAGACAGCATGAAGGAGCAGCCCCCGATCCGGAAACGGATCTAGTAGGGGGCAGACTCTCTCTCTTCGCCCAGGCTTGGGCAAGAGATGTCCAGGATCCCTGGGCATTGGAAATTGTGTCCAAGGGTTATCTTCTGGAATTCAAAACCTCTCCCCCAAAAGGGAGATTTCATCTCTCACATTTATCTGTAAACCAGATAAAGAGAGAGGCATTCTTACATTGTGTTCAAGACCTCCTAGTTATGGGAGTGATCCACCCAGTTCCAAAGGAGGAACAGGGGCAGGGCTTCAAATCTGTTTGTGGTTCCCAAGAAAGAGGGAACATTCAGACCAATCTTAGATCTCAAGATCTTGAACAAATTTCTCAGAGTCCCATCCTTCAAGATGGAGACTATTCGAACCATCCTTCCTATGATCCAGGAGGGTCAATATATGACTACCGCAGACTTAAAGGATGCTTATCTTCACATCCAGATCTTAAACAAATTTCTCAGAGTCCCATCCTTCAAGATGGAGACTATTCAAACCATCCTTCCTATGATCCAGGAGGGTCAATATATGACTACCGCAGACTTAAAGGATGCTTATCTTCACATCCCGATACACAAAGATCATCATTGTTTTCTCAGGTTTGCCTTTCTAGACAGGCACTACCAGTTTGTGGCTCTTCCCTTCGGGTTGGCCACGGCACCAAGAATCTTTAGAAATGTTCTAGGGTCCCTTCCTAGCGGTCCTAAGGCCGCGGGGTATAGCAGTAGCCCCTTACTTAGACGACATTGTAATACAGGCGGCGACTTTTCAAATCGCAAGGTCCCATACGGACATTGTTCTGGCATTTCTGAGGTCCCATGGGTGGAAGGTGAACGAAGAAAAGAGTTCTCCACCTCTAACAAGAGTTTCATTCCTAGGGACTCTGATAGATTCGGTAGAAATGAAGATTTACCTAACGAAGGCTAGATTGTCAAAACTTCTAGACTCTTGCCGTGTTCTTTATTCCACTTATCGTCCTTCAGTGGCTCAGTGTATGGAAGTAATCTGTTTAATGGTAGCGGCAATGGACATAGTACCGTTTGCCCGCCTACATATCAGACCGCTGCAACTTTGCATGCTCAGTCAGTGGAATGGGGATTACACAGATTTGTCCCCTCTACTAAATCTGGATCAAGAAACCAGGGATTCTCTTCTCTGGTGGCTATGTCAGGTCCATCTGTCCAAGGGGATGAGCTTCCGCAGGCCAGATTGGACTATAGTAACAACAGATGCCAGCCTTCTGGGCTGGGGTGCAGTCTGGAACTCCCTGAAGGCTCAGGAGGAGGCACTCCTTCCGATAAACATTCTGGAACTAAGAGCGATTTTCAATGCTCTTCAGGCGTGGCCTCATCTAGCTGGGGTCAGATTCTTCAGATTTTAGTCGGACAATATCACGACTGTAGCCTACATCAACCATCAGGGGGGAACAAGGAGTTCCCTAGCAATGTTGGAGGTTTCAAAGATAATTCTATGGGCAGAGGTTCACTCTTGCCATCTATCAGCTATCCATATCCCAGGTGTCGACAACTGGGAGGCGGATTTTCTAAGTTGGCAGACTTTTCATCCGGGAGAATGGGAACTCCATCCGGAGGTATTTGCTCAGTTGATTCAACTTTGGGGCAAACCAGAACTGGATCTCATGGCGTCTTGCCAGAACGCCAAGCTTCCTTGTTACGGGACCAGGTCCAGGGACCCCAAGGCAACGCTGATAGATGCTCTAGCAGCGCTTTGGTCCTTCAACCTGGCTTATGTGTTTCCACCGTTTCCTCTGCTCCCTCGTCTGATTGCCAAGATCAGGCAGGAGAGAGCTTCAGTGATTTTGATAGCACCTGCGTGGCCACGCAGGACTTGGTATGCAGACCTGGTGGACATGTCCTCCTGTCCACCATGGACCCTGCCGCTGAGGCAGGATCTTCTACTTCAGGGTCCTTTCAACCATCCAAACCTAATTTCTCTACGTCTGACTGCTTGGAGATTGAACGCTTGATTTTATCAAAGCGTGGTTTCTCTGAATCGGTCATTGATACCTTAATTCAGGCTCGAAAGCCTGTCACCAGGAAAATCTATCATAAGATATGGTGTAAATATCTTCATTGGTGTGAATCCAAGGGTTACTCATGGAGTAAGGTCAGGATTCCTAGAATATTATCTTTTCTCCAAGAAGGATTGGAGAAGGGATTGTCTGCTAGTTCCTTTAAAGGGACAGATTTCTGCTCTGTCTATTTTTTTGCACAAGCGTCTGGCTAATACTCCAGACGTTCAGGCGTTTTGTCAGGCTTTAGTTCGAATCAAGC